>NC_052512.1:30230560-30365560 GCF_014356525.2 Nilaparvata lugens
CACCCGGTCAGCCCTCTCCGTAGCCCGGGTAAACCAGAGTAGAGACTGCGAACCATTGACTTGAGCCCCTGCCGGCCTGCTCTCGCACCAGACGGACCTGCCCAGGACCCTCGCGCGGCGTGGTATCGTGCCAGTCGACGACTACTAAACATCTAGCCTGCCTTGGTCCCTTTTAGGGCCACCAGCAACAATCTTGGTCCCTTTTCAGGGCCACCAGCAACAAACTTGGCCTTTTTCAGGGCCACCAAAAGCCATTTTTTTTCAGACAGTGGTAACAAACCCCTCGCTCGACCCGACTGACTAGCTCAATTGATGAACGTGCCACACCTTCCCCCATATCAATTACTGGCGCCTGCCAACGTGGGGCCACTCACTGTATGGAGATACAGTAACCCGTTACCACTGTCAAAACTTTTTTTTCAAACAAAATGTCAACCTAAATTTTCAACTAAATGTATGTCTTGAATTATTCACACAAAAAAATTCAAACTTATTTTCTTTCAACAAAATGTGTCTCTGAATCTTTCAATTCAGAATACCTGTCTGGGAACAGGCAATTTCCCAGTGGCGCCCATAACACCTGAACATGGTAGCGACTAGAACCGAAGCCGGAGACAGTGGAGATACGACCACCGAAGAATGGATGCAGTCAATCAGCCAGCACACCGAGTCTACATTTGCCGGCTGGCCTGCACAGACCACTGGTCAAACCGACAGCAGAACGAAGCAGCCGCCCGCTTCCACCAGCAAAACCGGGGCAATGCAGCCACCCACCTTCACCAGCGAGCCTGCTCGACCAACCACCCTGCAACCCAGCGCGCTGACCATCAACCTGCCTGCTCCACCGTCAACCACTACCGCAACCAGCAACATGGCCAACTTACCAGCTCCAGCCGTCAGCTACACCGGCAACCTCAGCCAGCTGACCAGCATAGCGACCCTGCTACCGTTCTTCCGCGGCAAGCTCCATGAAGACCCCATCACCTTCATGCAACAGTGCACCGAGCTGCTACAGGGTCACCACATCCCCAGCTATACCTGGGTCATGCTTCTAAAAGCGCAACTACAAGACGACGCCGCCGCCTGGTGGAGAGACTACGGAGAATTTGTCACCACCTGGGAACAGTTCCGTGACCGACTTCAGGCCCGTTTCTCGGGAGCCTTGAACTTGAACTTGAACTTGAACTTGAAACTTGAGCCCATAGAATCGCAGCCGCTCACACGGAATTTTATGGCACCACCCACAAACCGAACCAGCCAGTGAGGCGATTCACCCGTCAGAAGCTCCAACTACAGCAGCGCTTAGGAACCAACCTGGCTGAAGACGAGGTGATCGCCCTGCTCATCGGTCAGCTGAGTTCCGAGCTTCGCACCCTAGTTTGAGCTGCTCGTCCCACGACTATGAAGAGCTGATCATGATCGCCAACGACTTGGAAACCGACTTCAACAGTCGACCAAAATATAAGCTGCCTCAACCTACGGCACCCGCAGGGCCACCCCATCGAGAGCCGCCGCCGAGGTTCAACTACAACCAGCTTCCTCAGTGTCATTACTGCCCGGCCAAGCATTTTCATCGCGACTGCCCAGAACTCGCGAAGAAACGGCAGGGAAACGGCGATACTGGAGAGACTCGGACTCCACCCCTCCAGCACGGAAAGTAGGAGTCCACTACACTAACGATGAGGTGCAAGACCCACAGCGCCAGCCTCGCAGGTCACCACCCCAACTACAAGCGATAACCGTCACCGAACCGGCCAGCCAGTCATTCCTTGGTCACACCACTGTGGATCCTGCCAGCGTCACCAAGCCTCCTTCCAACGTCACCGAAGACCCCTCGCTCTTCTCGGCTGACGGAGACTCTCCACGGTACCTAGCAGTCGCACCTCCACGGGCTATCAAGAAGTACCAGTCGTCACCGGGTCACCGTCTCACAACAGCAACCGCGTCCGGCTCACCCTTGCACATCAACCACCCAGCCGTCACTCATGACCGTCTCACTCACAACAGATCGATCGCCTACCCATCACGCCACCATAGACCCTGCTAGCGTCGCTAAGTCTCCTTCCAATGTCACCAAAGACCCCTTGCTCTTCCCGGCTGACAAAGACTCTCCACAGCACCCAGCAGCCACGCCTCTACTGGCCCGCAAGAGGACAGCATCACCAGCAGATGATGAGCACGTCACCGACCACCAGCCTGGGGAGGAACATGCAACTGTGACCCACACGCACCCGCCACCTACCGGGATCGCTGTCATGGACGGAGTCACCAACACTGCCCTCGCCGCAGTCGACGACCAGGTCACCAACGCTGACCCAGCCGCATTCAGTTACCAGGTCACCAACACTGCCCCAGCCGCAGTCACCAACAAGGTCACCAACACTGCCGCCCCAGTAGTCAACAACCACATCACCAGCCCTCCGCCCAGTCAAGCACCGAACCTAGCCGTGATCCAGATAGACGGACAGACTCTACCCCGGATCCCTGTCATCCTCGCGGGTAAACAACTACACGCTCTACTCGATTCAGCCGCAACGCACAACTTCGTGAGAGCTGCCCACCTCGACCACGGTACACGGATCCAACCGCTGAAGCTACCGGTACTGCTGGCCAACCGTCCCACCAGCTGCGAAACGGCCATACAAGGACATCTGGAACTCCAGATCCAACAGCACATTCAAAATATTCCCTTCCTAGGTCTACCTGACCTACGCAAAGACATCATCTTGGGACGACCATGGTTTCGGGAGAATAAGGCAGTGCTTGACTTTGAGCAAGACAGGCTAATCTACGGCAAGACGCAGCGAGATACGATCTTCTGGATAGCCCAACCACCAGTCTCAGTAGAGATGGACACTCACCTGGTTGACAAGTTACTAGAAGACACGCCCAGCGACCAGCACCAACGGTTAACAGTATTACTGCAACAACAGGCAAAATTGTTCATGGAGCAGATGCCACCCTCCATCACCACAGCCGCCACAATGACAATTCAACTCAACAGCTCAGAAATACGCAGCCAGCGGCCTTACCGATACTCACAGGAGAAACTGCAAATTATCGAGTCCGAAGTTGCCGCCCTCAAGGAACGCAACCTGGTAGAAGCCAGTGATTCGCCTTACAACTCTCCAATCGTCGTTGTCCCCAAGAAGGACGGCACATCACAGTTCTGCATCGATTACCAATGGCTGAATTCCATCACCGTTCCAGCCACGGCACCGCAGATGACCCCACAGGACGTCATTCGAAGCCTGGGAACTTCAAAAATATTCAGCTCACTCGACCTACGGATGGGATACTGGCAGGTACCACTCGCACCCCAGTCTCGACCTTACACGGCCTTCACCACTCCCTAAGGCGAAAAGCTACAATTTAAAGTCATGCCTTTCGGCCTACGAAATGCACCCAGCTGCTTCCAAACCATGATGAACAAGTTACTGAGTGGATACGTCGACAAGTTCTGCTACGCTTATCGCTTATCTCGACGACATCATTGTGTACTCGGATACCTGGGAAGAACACTTACTCCACTTAGCCAAAGTGTTTGAACGGTTAAATCTATACAATCTCTCAGTCTCAGCAGCAAAATGCCAGATCGGCCGCAAGCAACTTGAATACCTCGGTCACATAATCACCTCCGAGGGCAACCAAGCAAAACCACAGGCTATCCTAGCTGTGACTTCTGCCCAACCACCCACCACCAGAAAGAAACTGCGAGAATTTCTCGGAGTAGTCGGCAGGCTACGAGAATTTTTACCCAACGCCGCTGACGTTTGTGCGCCTCTGTCTGAGCTACTTAGCACGAAGACGCGATGGAAATGGTCACCAACAAAAGAGACAGCTTTCCGCCGCCTACAAGCATTGACCGCCAACATCCAACCACTCTGTCGACCAGATTTTTCCAAGACCTTCATCCTACAGACAGACGCCAGCAAGGTCAGTATAGGGGCTGTCCTATACCAAGAAATCAACAATGACCGTAAGGTGATCGCATACGCCAGTGCCAAGCTGAACCACATGAAACAACAGTATCACAGTAACGAACAAGAGTGCCTTGCGGTTGTCTGGGCAATAAAGCGATATCGCCCTCACCTGGAAGGCAGGCCATTCATACTCCGTACCGACAATAAGGTGATTACCTGGCTACAAACTGCAAAGGACAGCCGCGCCAAACTCACTCGATGGGCTCTGCTCCTACAAGAATTTGACTTCACCCTAGAACACTGCCCGGGTAAAGAGAATCAGTTTGCCAACGCACTGTCACGGCAACCCGACAACGAAAAAGTTGAGGAGACCAGTCAACAACTAGAACGAACCATGCCTCCCGACATCCTGCCAGTCACCAGTGAACCCGCTATGCTAGCAAGCATCGCAACCGAAACTGAACTGTTAGAAGAGATTCGGAAAGCACAGGCCACAGACAACCAGATCAACGCGCAGGTGCAACGATGGATGGAGATCGAACCCCGACCGTTGGAGGATCAACCGGGAACTGATCAAGTATTCCTCACCAGTTACCGCCTACACAACCGACTCTGGGAGAAGAAGACACGCGACGGTTGGCGAATAGTCATACCGCCCAACTTTCGCACCCGGCTACTGTTCCGCTATCACGACGATGATCTAATGGGACATCCAGGCTATGCCGAAACCTACCGAAACATCGCTACATACTACACTTGGCCCCGTATGAAGGCACAGATAACCGCATACGTACAAAATTGCCTGCTGTGTAGCTGCTCAAAAGCGTACAACCGGAATCACAAACCTACGCAACGACCGCGACGGTCTACTAGACCATGGGAAACCGTATGTCTGGATCTGATGTGCCCCTACCCACTCTCCAAGCGAAGAAATTGATTCATATTGGTCATCACTGATTCTTTCTCCAGGTGGATAGAAGCCTACCCGCTGCCTCACGGCGACGCCAACACGATTGGCCACACAATGGATACGCACCTGTTTCCCAGATGGGGATACCCAAAAATCCTACTCTCCGACAATAGCACTCAGTTTACGGGGAAACTATGGAACGAACTCTGCCTCAAATGGGGAGTCTTACACTACACCATGCCAATTTATCACCCCCGAGCCAACCCTACCAAGAGAAGGAACCAGGAACTCGAGAAGGGACTACGGATCCGCCTACAAGAACAACACCAAGAATGGGAGAACCAACCACCATCTGTGCTATTCACCCTGCGAAATCGACAGAACACGGCAACAAGATACAGCCCCAGTCAAATCCTGTTTGGCCAAACCCTTCCACGGCCAGGGGAATGGAGCCACTAGCCCGAAAATCAACTCGAACCACACAAAGATCATATTAACCAGCGTCTACACACGCTAACTGCAATCCAACGCGAAGCCGTGTTGAACCAAGAAAATTATCTCAATAGGAAGGGAGACCCGATAGCCGAGACACAGCCTCGTTACCAGATCGGCGACCAGGTGCTCACACGGAATCATCAACTCTCAAACAAGGCTCAGAAATTCCACATGTGCCTAGCACCCAGATGGAAGGGACCATATACGGTCGCCCACAACCGAAGAGCTGTCTACTGGATCACCTGTGACAACGAGACCATCAAGGTGTACGAGACTCTACTACGCCCAGCTCCAACCACCGACCAGCAACATCTCTTGGAATAACAAACCACCTGTTGGGGGAGACCCTTCTGGTCTTATTTCTGTAATTATTGACCACAACCCACCTGTTGGGGAAGACCCTTCTGGTCTCACTTCTGTAAAATTATCGCTCAATGGCGCTTTTGTATATTTTGTAAACATTGTATCTTGTTTTTTGCAATCAATAAATTCTCGCCGTGGCTCCCTCGCGTTCGCTACCTTTCAGCCTGCTGCTCTGCTCTGCTCCTCACGTCACGCATCAACCAAATGAGTGGTTGACCCACCCGCCACCAGGGTGCGCCTCAGTCGCCGCCACCCATTCCTGCGTTTCTATTCGCCGAGCACCGCTGGCCAATAGCAGCGCAGGTGAACTCGGGGACTGTGAATAAAAGGGGGCTACTCAGCTACCCTCGATAGCACTTGCTCACAAGCAGCCTTCCACTGAAGAGCCAGAAGAGACTACCAGCCGAGACCACTACCGAGACCAGGAGTAGAGCAGCGAGCAGGCCAATGAGGGGACCACGGTGAGACTAACCGCAACCTGAGGTGTCTTCGTTATCTGCTACCCAGCCGATGCCTAGGAGGAACCGAGCCGGCCGCTGAACCCAGAAGAGGAGGGCCCTACGTCGGCTTCGCCAGGTGGAGGAGAGGCTGAGGCTGTACACCGCCACGCCAGCTGCGCCCCAAGACTTAGCGCCCCAGCCTAACAACTGGCGCGCGGTTCTGGATGCGCGGGTTGGGTGCCGAACTGACATCAGAGTGTGTGCAGTGGAAGCCTACGACCCTGCCTTCCCGGGGTCTGACCGAAGGCCCCTTCTAAACAAGGAAGTGGTCGAGGAGGTCCTCCCGGCGGTGATTCGGCACGACCTCTGGCTAGTAGATCACCCGGTCAGCCCTCTCCGTAGCCTGGGTAAACCAGAGTGGAGACTGCAAACCATTGACTTGAGCCCCTGCTGGCCTGCTCTCGCACCAGATGGACCTGCCCGGGACCCTCGCGCAGCGTGGTAATGCGCCAGTCGACGACTACTAAACATCTAGCCTGCCTTGGTCCCTTTTAGGGCCACCAGAAACAATCTTGGTCCCTTTTCAGGGCCACCAGCAACAAACTTGGCCTTTTTCAGGGCCACCAAAAGCCATTTTTTTTTCAGACAGTGGTAACAAACCCCTCGCTCGATCCGACTGACTAGCCCAATTGATGAACGAGCCACACCTTCCGCCATATCAAATGAAATAGCTTAATCGCAAAATGCAGAAACTACAGCTTTAGCAATAATCAAATAAAAGTAATAACAAAGAATTAAATAGGATTGATAATTGCAATGTTCACAGAATATTCATGAATTGCTTACAAAAAAACTGACAAACAATTCTTATGAGCAATTTGGCTAAGCAAATATAACCCAAAAATGAAGTAAAGTTGGCTATGAACAACAATGAATTCTTAACCTGAAAGATAAAAACAATAGATTAGGGCAGTATTAAAATACAAAGTAGGTGATACAAAATACTTAGCTGCAGAACATGATGCAAGAGCCAAGGTCCCGGTTTGGTCTAGGGCCTTCAAAGACAGCATGAGCTTCCAATTCAGCTCGAATAGGTCAGAGTCAAGGTACCGGTCTAGGGCCTTCAAAGACAGAGTGAGCTTCCAATAGTAGAGTGATTTTGGGATCACTGGGAAGCTTTTTCGCTCGAAATCCCCTCCCCCCTCTCCACCCTCGTCCATCCCGTCTCACCTTCCCCCGCCTGGAGGGTGGGGGGTGTTCTAAAAATAGATTTCCCCCTACCCCTGCCTAGTGGTGGTGAGGGGGTTGAAAAGAGAGAGATATATCTTTCTCTCTCTCTGTCTCTCTCCCCCTCCCCTTGCCCAGTGGCGGTGAGGGGGTTGAAAAGAAATGAAGATATCTCTCTCTCTCCCCTTCCCCCTCCCCAGGTGAGGGAAAAAAAATTTCCCTTTTAGGAGGAAAAATTCCCTCAGGGAAAAAATAATTTCCCTTTTAGGAGGAAAAATTCTCTACTGTCAAATTAAAGTGAATCCATATTTCTACATCTAATGCTATACTGACAGATTGAAGTGAATGCTCTTTGAGAGGGAAAAATTCCCTTGGTGACAGATTAAAGTGAATCCATATTTCTTCATCTAATGCTATACTGACAGATTGAAGTGAATTGAGAAATTCTCTCTCAGTATAGATGAGGGGGATGAATAAAGTGAGGGAAAATTTCCCTTTGAGGGGGAAAATTTCCCTTGCTGACAAATTAAAGTGAATCCTTTTTGCTATACTGTACTAGTGAATCCATATTACTACATCTAATGCTGTCAAATTAAAGTGAATCCTTTTTGCTATACTGTCAAATTAAAGTGAATCCTTTTTGCTATACTGTCAAATTAAAGTGAATCCTTTTTGCTATACTGTCAAATTAAAGTGAATGCATATTTCTACATCTAATGCTTAATAATAATAATGGTTTGCTTCCCACCTGACAGTTAAGAAAACTCAATCAATTTATATTGAATTTTCATGTGTTGTACAAACCGCAGGCGTTATTGTTAAAGTGTTTCTCCGAGAATATCTATAGTAAATTTAGAATGAGCTAGCATATCCAAAAATAGGTATAGATATCCTCAGACCTATTTCACTTGGGGGAAATCAAGCTTTGATTTCATTCACTGTGCAATTCTCTTAGGAAAATTCTATTTCCACTAACATTCAGTTCCCATGAGCGAGAATTAAAACTTCTGAGCTTATGCTTGTTTAAAACTAGTGAATACTCTTTTGGCAACTTGATAGTGTGTGGACCTTCACTATCAGTAATTTTAAGGTGAATTTTGCCATTATCGGGAAATGTAACTTTTGTTACTGCAAACCAATCAAAAGGCATAAAACCCCAATCAACTAGTGGATTTGCTTCTACAGACAACTCGTTGAAACTTGTGCAGTCAAATCTTTCATGTTGTCAGTTCAGGCGATAAAGTGGCGCATGCGCTTGTGAGCGTCTCCCTCCTCTAGACACGTGTGCTCTGCTCTCTGCAAGGTCCCCCTCTAAGTCTGATAACTCCTGCACCAAAAACCGTTACATTCTGTTACATGAAAAAATGTCTAGGTCGATTTATCATCTGTGACATGTGTTTAAAGTTCATCATAGTTCACTCTCTCTCTCATAATATGTCATCCTTTTACAAGATTTATGCAAAAACCGTTATTTCATAGTCAAAAATGTCTAGACTGAAATTTGAAGCAGCACATGTTTAAATTCATTATACTTCACTCTCTCTCATAATATGTCATCCTTTTACAAGATTTATGCAAAAACCGTTATATCATAGTCAAAAATGTCTAGACTGAAATTTGAAGCAGCTCATGTTTAAATTCATTATACTTCACTCTCTCATAATATGTCATCCTTTTACAAGATTTATGCAATCAATCATAGTCAAAAATGTCTAGACTGAATGAACTTAGAATATGTTCTCTTTCAATTATGCTCACTCCAATATTCTTTGTATTTTCCGAAACGAGTTTGGTTATTTGCAAATCTAAATAAAATTTCACAGCTTCGCTGATTCCTTGTTGATTTATCGATTCGATTATTTTCTGTGTTATCGAGTCAATATCACACGTAAGATTAGCAACAGCACAGCTAGCACTAGCTGTATCAATTCGACCGAATCGATGTAGAGTCATCGTAACACTTAACAATTAGTTTTGCTTCTTTTAGCTCTTCAATTATAGACGCGATCTCAATATCATGTCCAGTGTTGCCAGAAGCTTTTGAGGAATAGAGTAAATTTAATCTTTCCACTAATTCGTCAAAATTATCAAAGTATTGATAAATTCTATCATGAGAATTATTTTTTGCAAATTTCAGTAAACCCCATCCCTTCTTTTTACTAATTTTTTTACTGGGAAATAAGTTTTGAATCATTTGCGATTTAATTCCCTGATTTCGTTTAACATAGCCTCTTTGATCTAAATGTATGCCTGTAAGTGTTGAGATTTTTTTATACTTATCCAGATCTCTCTGATTATAAAGATTTGAGTTTGGTCTCGCACTGAATAATAACTCAAGTAGACCATGTGTTAAACGAAATCTTTCATTATTAATATCTATATAACCGTTATCGAATATCACTTGCTGATTTCCAATATAATACACGTCATCTTTAGAATTGTATGAAATTCCATAACTTTATTTATGTACTTTATTTATGTAGATTACAATATATTTTCAATTTTTTTTTTTTCAATTTCAATTTCAATTTATTAAAAACACACAAAACAAAATTACAAAGATTTACGAAACAAATAAAACACAATAAAATGTTACAAATATAAAAAACCATGTGCTTAGTGTTTGGGTGTGTTGGAGAAGAGAAAAAAAGAGAGGAAGATACCTAGCCAACTATGGTTTCCCATGTAATAGGCAGGCAAAGAAGAGAAGAGAAGTAATGAGGAAAAAAGGAAGGGAGAAATGGGGGGAAGGAAGAAAACAGAGGAATAGGTACTCAAAATAAAGGTAAGCGAGTCCACTGAAAAATGAAAAAAAAAAAAATGCTGAAGCAGAAATCTCGAGTCATATATCTAAATGGAAGAAGAAATTACTGTATGTCCAGTTTTTTATATCCAGTTTAATTTTTCCGCTGATCTTATTGTCCATGAGAAAGTGATTCGGAATGAGGTTTATTATTTTAGTACCTATGTAAATTAATTGCCTCCTTATACATTCAATATTAGTGTTATAGGTTATATATTTGTTAGCAGTGGCCCTTAGATTATAATAATTAAGAGTAGAGTTTATTGTGAGAGGAAAATCGGATCTATATTTTATTAAGTACTCAATTACGGTTTTTATGTATAATTGACGTATAGTCATGACCTCAAAATCACTAAAAACCATATCCGTTGGATAGAGCCTGGGTTTGTTTAATATAGTTTTAATTATCAGTTTTTGTGCTACAAATAATTCAGCAATATGACAGTTGAAACAGCCTCCCCAAACAACTATGCCATACTGCAGAATTGACTTGACTAGAGCATGATACATCATTTTCAGGTGGTTCTTATTAAGAATTCTGTTAACTTGGTAAAATTTAAAGGATAAATATCTAATTTTTCTACATATGTATTTAATATGAACATCCCATTTAAGGTTTTCATCAATTATAATTCCCAAATACTTAGTATTATTGACTTTTTTAATGGTGGGACAATCACAATTACCCAAGTTTAAATTGCACTGAGAATGGAGTCTCAAATCTTGATTCTCGTTAGGCTGCCCTACTCTATTTGCAGAGAAAGTAATGTAATTAGTTTTTTCAATATTTAAACTTAAGGTATTCTTATCTAACCACTTCTTAATTGAAAGCATATTATTTTCAGCTATAGTATGAACTTCATTCCATGAATTTCCGTGAAAAATAGCTGCAGTATCATCTGCAAAGGATATCACAGTTGAGTTTAGAAGTCTTAAATTTAAAAAGTCATTTACATAGAGTATGAAAAGGATGGGAGAAAGTACAGTACCTTGAGGAAGACCATAAGAAGTTAAGTTAGTTACACTAGATTGATCATTTATGGTTAGGGACTGGGTTCTATTACTCAGATAGCTTTTGAACAATTTAAGCGAGACTCCTCTGAAACCATAGGACTCTAGTTTATTGAACAAAGTATTATGAGGTATTGTATCAAAAGCTTTGTGTATATCCAGGAAGACCGCAATAGTTTTCTTATTGGAGTTTATTTTATCAGATAAAGTATTGATGAATTTTATTAGAGCGTCAGATGTACTTTTACTATTTTGGAAACCGAATTGGTTCTTGTTGATTATTTTGTTAAGATTCAAGAAAGAAACAACTCTTGACTTTATTAGTTTCTCCATTATTTTAGCAAGGTTGCTGATAAGACTAATCGGTCTATAATTACAGGGATTAGTCGGGTCACCTTGTTTGAATAGAGGTTTTATTTTGGCTGATTTGAGGTGCTCGGGAAAATATCCCTCCTCAAAGCATCTATTAAAAATGAAAGCGAGAGGTTGAGATATAAAATTGGCTATTTTCTTCAGCGTAATATTACCTAGACCATCAATACCAGGACTGCAGTTGTTCTTTAGATTTTTAATAGTTGCCTCAACTTCAACTGGGCACGTTGGTCTCATAAAAACGTATTATCGATCTGTATTGCAGGAAATCGATCACCAGTATTATCAGGGATATTGATAGTTTGAGCTTGTAATTTACCCACATTTGTGAAATAATTGTTGAGGGAGTGAGCATCAAGTTCAGTACTCTTTTCCTTGATACTGGCCTCACCTATAACCTCGTTTATGCACTTCCACAACTTCATGCTGTTGTTATTACAATTTTCAATTTTCCCTTTATAGTAGACTTCCTTTACATGATTTATGATCTTATTCAAACCATTACGATAAGCCTTATATTCATTCTTTAAGATATTGTTATTAGGATCTCTTCTGAGTCTAGAATGCATTTTGTCCCGCGTGATTATTGATCTTATGATGCCTTCAGATATCCAGGGCTTCAGGGGACGAAGTCTATTAGGTATCACTTTTACCTTCTTGCATTGATTGATGAGACTGGTCAAACGATCGACAAATTTATCCATAATAGTGTCAATGCTTCCATTCACGGTATAGATTTCTCCCCAATCTTCATTCCTTATGCGTTCCAATAGTGCATGATAGTTGGTTCTAGTTAATGTGTTTATCAATACGTTTCTATTATCCTTATTGATAGGGACCTTCACCAAGTTCAGTACAACCGCGTAGTGGTCAGTTATGGTTGTCCTAAATATAACTCCTTTAGTGAACATAGAATGGTTGCCTGAATTTTTATAAAAAATGTGGTCAATGCAAGAATTTGTTGTGGTTGTTACTCGGGTATCACCATTTATGTTAGACTTATAGCCATTACTATTGAAAATATGCATATAATCTTGAACAGGAACACTAGTTGAATGTGTATTTATATTCATGTCTCCCGCCACACATACATTTATTCCATTAGGAATTTTACTGATTTCATTACTCAGACTATTAAGAAAATTATCAATATTTTGATTACTTGGTGATCTATAAACCCCAATCACCTTCACAATGAAATCATAAATTCTTAAGTCAGCACTAACTACATTGGCATCAGAGATATCGAGTGAAACTTCATTGAATCCTATGCAATCTTTTATGTACATGCATAATCCATCACATTTATTCTGTTTAGTGTACTTATTTATTGCCGTATATCCAGGAATGTTGAAAATGAACGGCATATCTGCAGTCAACCAGGTCTCAGTTAATATTATAATGTGAATATCAGTTTTCAATTCATTGAGGCAGCAAATAAACTGATCGAAATTAGCATTCAAACTACGTATATTCATAGACATAATATTGAAACACTCAGCATCTTTATTTCTGTCCTCGTGAAAGTGATAGTTCAATTCAACTGATTGAATTATTCAATTTTTCCGCATGAAACGTTTTTAGATATTGTGACAGCACATCATCGTTTCTGCTAGAACCAAGTAAACTGTTTTCAAATTTAGTCGAGCTTAAAAAATTGTCTGTTGAACTCTCATAACTCTGCTCATCCTCCTCATTATCATCAATTTCCATACTCACTTGTTCCTCTTTTACTTCTTCCTTTTTTGGTTTTACACCAGAGTGAAAACTAGATTTTGTTTTTCCCAATTCAATTATAGGTTCTATCAATGGTGATAGAGTTTTCCTATTGTATTCCTCCGATTGTCTTTCAAAATTAACTAAGCTTTTATGCTTGTCTCTGATTACTTTTCTCAATTTCTTGATCTTTTCGATTGAACCAACGTTCTTTCTATTCAGTTTTCTGCTGCTGCGTGTTTCAGACAACATGACTGCACAAAGAATTAATCTCTACTGAACGGTAGGAAACGGAAACGTATCGAGCGAATCTCGGTACTTGCCGCTAATAATTCAACACTCGCTCATAATAGTTACAAAATTATGAGGTTTACGATTCCAAACTTTATGACAAAGTTTAACGAAATCTTTATAAGAAATATCTCCTCCAACTTGATCTCTGTGAATTAATTTCAGACTCAATAAATCTATCTTGAAGATTATAATCATATTTGCATTGTCCCTAGTGAAATGTTTCTGTGTAGCTCCATAACTCTGAATTAAATATGCAGTGTCAATATTACGATGTCGTCCCATAGTAGAATATTCTCTTATTCGAGGTACATGATTAAGTTGGAAGTCGTCGAATATTACTAAAGAATATTGTGATATTTTGTTTGGGTGAGGAATAGGTAACAACTTACCATTTTTACACCATGTTGGCATTTCTTTCTCTCTTATAACATTGTCGAAATTTACTATCGGAATCATGTTAGTCACGTGTACAGCATGTGATCTGATAAGGAACTGATAAGTTATCAGGGAGGAGGGTGTGGGCTAGACAGCACATGTTATATCACATCGCCCGAAAGGCGCTCGCTCGCTCTCCCACTGATAGAAGTTTCTCACTTCAACATATCGTTCCCTCTCTTTCCCGCACCCTCTTCACGAGAATGCATGATGTGTTCCCCTTAGCCTTACCAAATTACGAAAATGAAACTTCAGATTGAAATGAAAAGCATTTTTGATGAGGAGCTATTATATTTACACTAAATCTTTGACATATTTACACTGAATGGAATGTATTTACAATGAGATATTACAATAGATTATTTTTCATCTAATAGTTGATCTTTACTAATATAACTAGGCGTTGAAAATCCAATCCATTTCACTAACAGTCCTTTTTTATCACGTTTTAATATTTTTTCAATCAAATACACTTGTCTCTCCGATTCGTTTAATTGTGTTTTTTTAATTTCTTCTGCAAAAAACCTACCACTAATTTCTTCTCCGTTTAGATCTCGCAAGCTATACGTTACAGGTTGAAAAGGAAATATAGAATGAATTACAAAATACTCTGCGCTCCAGTTTATGTTATGAGATGTATCGAAAAGAACCCTTTTCTTTGAGATTCGTACAACATCTCCTAGCTTAAATTTCGGTTTTGAATTTTTCAATTTATATCGTCTATTGAATGCAGAATTCAATGACATTAAAACATGATTATGATCTTTCTTCCTCACATCCTTAGGTTTCATTCTAATGGATGAATGCGTTGTTGCATTATAATCATGAACTAAACTGTCTAGTTGCGATATCCAGTTTTTGGTTCCATGTTCAGTTAAATATCTATAGATTTTTGCTTTAATTGTTCTATTAAACCTTTCAACTATGGAGGCTTTCTTATCACTAAAAACATGGTAATGTTCAATACTATATCTATCTAATAACGCTTTAACTTTTGAATTAAAGAATTCTGTTCCCTGATCTGTTTGGAACAGCTTAACTCCCTTATTTTTAGAAAAAATTGGTTCGAGAGCATTAAATACAGATTGGCTTGCCTTGTCTTTTAATGGTACACAATATGCAAATTTTGAAAAACAATTAATAACAGCTAAGATATATTTATAACCCTTATTAAAACGCGATAAACTTGTCATCTCAATAAGGTCGGCTTGAAGCAGGTCTTTTTCACTTTTCAGTTCATATTTGCGAGTGGCATAGTTCACACACGGCATGCTATGAAGCTCTAAAGCTAGCTTAGATCTAATAATATTCATGATATTTACAACAGTCAAATTAGTGGTGTTGGATGATTGTCACGGAACATACTGAGCAATCAGTTAGAGTGTTGTGGGCACTCTATAATGTCCAAAAGGGAGAGTGTCAACACCGTTCTCACCAATGTACCTCTTATCATCATAAGGACTCAAACAGATTTTTGCACATTCAACCTGATACATGGTGTGGTGGAACAAGAACTAATAACCAATTCATCAAAGTCGACAATAGCTAATCAATTTTTATTTATTATTTTTTTTTTTTTTTTGAAATATCTTTCTCTTCTACCATAATATTCTATGTTGTTAGTATGAAGACTTCCTTACTACTGTTCAATCAATCATATGTGTACATACTTAATCAGACTAAACCGGCTTCATATATTATTCTAACTTACACATACCTTTACAACTAGAGTAGCTTGGTTTAATTCAATAAATCAACATAGAATGAGAAACATTATACAGCATTTATTTTTGATAATTCTTTACATAATTCAAGTATATAGTTCACATTCATTAAATATGGTATGCAATAATCAAAAATTTGTACAATATCGTCTTTATTTTTCAAACTTTTGTCAATAGTTATAATAATTTTGCATTTATTTATTCGTAACTTACAACTAATACATTTATTCCTTAAACCTCTACAAGTATTACTATTATTATTATTACAATCAATTTTCACATTCAAAGCTTTTAGTATTTAAGAGTTTTATTCTCTCCCCAATTAACGAGTTCATCATAATTTCTGTAAGAAAGTTAAAGTTATAGTTTGTACAACATTGCTGATTCGCCACACATTTTCATAATTTCAAATGTAAATCTTACACTATCAATGTTTTTATCTGTTAACCTATCATCAATGAAATAATACATTTGAATATTCAACCAACCCAATGAATTACAATAGCAAAATTCAGGAATTTCCTTTAATTCGCATCTTCGATGTCTATCAACTATATTCTTATTTATAATATAACATACGCTTATATGTTCTGACTTCTGTTCTCCACTTTTACCAGGTTTTATAAATGTTGAATATTCCTCAAACGTTAGTCCTTCTTTTCCGAAATTATTCAATTCTAATATTGTTTTGTCAATAAGATCGAAATAACAACATCTATATTTTTCATCTATTTTATTCGAAAAATAGTTCTTATCAAATGAAATTGAATCCATCTCCAATCTGAAATTAAACATAATATGCTATCAATCTTGTTCTAGCCCACTCTCATCTAAACAAATAGATAAAAAATTCCAGATAAGTTCATTTAATTGTTCTTTTGTTAAATGTTTATTTTTTCTTTTATACATTTTTTAATTTTATCGATAGACTCTTTAAGATGTGCACAATCACATCTCCATGAATCGGGGCAATCTTTTTCCCTGTAAGCATCATATGATGTACCGTATAAATCACAAACTGAAATATGATTATAGTTATAACTATGCCAAACTCCTAATTTTTCATAGTCTCTCACAAATATTAGATGTTTCATATTTGTCCATCCTTTTTCTGCTAACTGGTCCAATAATTGCTGATGCGTCTCCAATAGTTCAGTTAGTTCACAACGATAACTTTGTATTCTCGCCATTTTTTCTAAAGAAACAGAATCATATTTACGTAATTCATTAAAATGTCTATTTATAATATATACTGAGCTTATATATTCATCGAATGATTCCGTTCGACAGCTCATATCTGAAAACATATTAAACTATAAGTTGGAATGATCAGCGTATATAATCAATTGTAAAATATTTACTTAGTTAGTAATTGACTCTTATCTATCCAAGACGGTTCACTAAAACTGAGCCACTTTACGAGATAATGCTTTCCAACTTTCTTAATATTCTCTCTACAAGATAAACTTGCATTTCATCTAAAGTTAACTCTGATTTCTTTAATTCTTGTTCATAAAATTTACACAGAACCTTTTTGTGACAATATAATGCTTGTGGAAATCTGTGCTTTGGATGATTGTGAGCCAATGGATAAGAGACGCTTCATTCTAAAAAAAAAAAAGGATATATGTGGAGCATTCAACTTATATTTAAGAGGCAAATTCTCTAATATGGTGACAGCTAAACATGGAGTCAAAGCAAAGCTGGCTTACCTATTGGACAGTGGAAGTGATATGTCTCAAAAGATTCTACAAGTGCTTGGTAAAGATGATTACAACGAGGTGAAACAAAAATACCAGGAACCAGTGGGGATACCTTACAAAGTGGAGCTTGCAGATGTCCCAATTGCTACATTGATAGAAGAACTAGCGAGATTATTGGAGCAGGTGAGGAAGGAGCACTTCTATCTACTAGGCTTGGACATAACACAGGACTTTGCTGCAATATTCAACAAGAATGGAATGTGTGACTTTCTTACTACAAATCATTGTTTCTGTTTCCAAGGAGAATATAAAGAAGACTATAATGTGATAGTAGATAACAATAAAACTGTTGGGATCGATTGCTTGGCTTGGGTTAATAATAATGTGAGAGTAAAAATTTATAATAAGTTTGTATGTCAAATCACAAGCCCTGGTGTAAATAACCAGTTAGCTAACCATATTGTAGACTTTATTCCCTGTCCAGATGCAAGATTACAGGAAACCTTTACCTCTGATGCAGCTAAAATGCATGGTATTACACGTTTGGAAGCTACAATCTATAACTATAGTTTAACAAATAGAGACAATAGCAAAATCTTTGACCCTATTCAAGATAGCTTGTCACTCTTGAATGATAGTGGAAATTATTTCCAAAATGTGCCCATTTATTCTTTGTCCTCGGCTAAAATGTGGAGAAAACTGACAGATAATTTAAAAAATAGTTGTTGTTTGGTCTATATAATGATCTTCTACAGTATGTTTACTGGGGAAATAGCAATACCAAGAAATTGACTGGAGTACAACATAGAAATAAAATAATTTCTTATGTTATTTCTGCATTCAGTTTCAATTTACTAGCTATAAATTATGTAGAGATTTTTGAGGATCCATCAAACAAAAATAATATCAGTTTCTCACAAAAGTGCTATATTAAGAGTGGCGAGACATATTTCTCCAAGTCAACCACAGTTTTCTCTACCATATCCAAAGTTGTTGAGCTAGATGAGTTGGGTCTTGTAGCAACAGCTAACTTGATACCACAAGTCTTAAGAAAACGAGCAAACATGACTTGTAAGCTTCTCCCATACCCTGTTAAAGAGATACAGCCCTTGTCTCCTATCAGTCAAGAAGCGTAAGCTAGAACTGGATGAAATTGATCTAAAACGGAGGAAAACTGAGTTTTTTGAAACCACACAGTCATTTAGGGCCACAGCATAAGCAGCTAGAAGAATTTGAGGAACGAATAGAAAATTTGAGAGAGGAACTTGAGCCATATTTCCATGCACATTGGCGAAATTTTGATCTAAGTGGAGTGTATGATGTGACTGCATTTACTGTAAATAATAAAGGAAAATTTGCATATATAGGTGTTTTAGGAGAAAAGGAAGGTTCGAAAAATGTTTACTTTGTAAAGGGCTGCCATAAAAATGTTTCTATTAATGCATACAATGCAAGAGAAGACCTTAAGAAAGAGGGTTATTTTGTAATCCCTTACACTGACAAAAAAGAAATTATTCGTCTACCAAGGGAAGAGAAAATTTGTGTAATTACAGTCAATGCTATAATGGTCATACATTTCCTAGAATAGAATCACTTAAGTTTCTGTCAGATGTATGGAAAAACTTGGAAGACACTCCCTTCACACAAAAAGAAGTGGAGCAGTATAATAACATCACAATGCTGGAAATTAAAGGGAAAGTAAAAGTAGGATGGTGTAAAAGATAAGGAGATTTACCAGAAGGTATAGAGTAAGTCATCACTGCTGAACGAGTGGAGGAAGAGGAGGACAAAGGAGGAGAACAAAGGACAATTTTTGTCCTCGGAGAAGAGGAAAATTGTCCTCGGAGGACAGTTTTTGTCCTCGGAGGGGAGGATTTTTGTCCTCGAAGGATAAAATTAAAGTAAAAATGAACTTACATGTGTTGATTTCACGAAATGACAGCTATCTCCTCGCCTATGCTTCTCTCAGCTCAGGTAGCTCCTCGACTGTGGTTGTCTCAGCTCAGGTATCGTCTCAGCTTAGCTATCTCCTCGCCTATGCTTGTCTCGGCTCAGGTATGTTCCCCTCACGAGAGCTCAACTGGTTATGAGGTTCCGAACTCAAGTTGAGAGGTGAGAAAATGCTGTGAAAACAATGGAATATTTAATAACTGAACTGAAATCAATCGAGAATGCTATTCCTCTATGTTGAAATGCTGTGAAATATTCAATAATATTGGAAATCATTCGAGAATGCTATTCCTCTATGTTGAAATGCTGTGAAATATTTAATAATATTAGAAATCATTCGAGAATGCTATTCAAAAAATGATTGAGTGAGCCTCTATCTTGAAATGTTGTGAAATATTTAATAATATTAGGAGGCTAGTTTTCGAGGACGAGGGGCGTGCTCACTCAATCAAAGGTTAGGTTAAAGAAATATTATTATTGTATTAACATGTAATGTGCACAAAATCTTTATAAAATGTGAATTTTTAAAACTAATTTCCAATGGATGAAATCTTTTGTGTACATTACAAGTCATTACTGATTCTTATACTGTGAGCGAAGTCAAGACTGAGCTTGACTTCTAATTGTGCTATCAAAACAATCCGAACACAGATAAATTTTCATGATGGTTGCATTGAAATTTGGATAGAAATTCAAAATAAACATGTTTTAGTAATTTCGATAACAAATTCGAATATGTTGCATGAAAGATTATACTGAAACAATTCAATTATCTACCAACTATGAACTGAAATATTGA
Organism: Nilaparvata lugens; assembly: GCF_014356525.2. Lineage (NCBI taxonomy): Eukaryota > Metazoa > Arthropoda > Insecta > Hemiptera > Delphacidae > Nilaparvata > Nilaparvata lugens. Next base: position 30,250,726 of record NC_052512.1, read on the forward strand.
TTCAAATAATACATTGTTATTTGAATTATGAAAAATGCGTTCACATGCATAAACTGTTTATAATATTTCGTGTGAAACAAAATTATTGTTGATAAAAATGAGCATGTAATGAACTGAAATATTGATTCGAATAATACATTGTTATTTGAATTATGAAAAATGCGTTCACATGCATAAACTGTCTACAATATTTCGTGTGAAACAAAATTATTTTTGATAAAAATGAGCATGTAATGAACTGAAATATTTTTTGACTCAATTATCTAGCAATTTGAATTGAGTTCAAGTAATCGGAGAATTTCCGAGTTATTACTTACTTTCAGTTTCGAGTAGTAAATCTGTTGAGCAAGTTCTCTCTCTCTCTCTCGTATGATTTGATGATGAAAAATCTGAAACAAATAAGAGTCTAATGAAATATTTTTTCAACAGAAACGTGTGCCGGAAGAGGACAGCTCGATCGTGCCTCTCTTGAGGGAGGAGGAGGAGGAAGTGGAGATAGATGACAAGATGCAATCGGAGAGCTTTCTAAGATCATTGAATAGCCGCACCGAGAAGCCATGGACGCCTCTGAGCGAGCTGGAAGAGGGGTTGCCATATCCGATATGTGACGTGAGAGAGGCGTCCAACCAGCACGGGCGGCGAATTGTGCTCAAAATCCGGGTACCTGGACTACGAACAACAGATGTTTATCTTCCAGAAAGATTTACCCGGATTTTGAGCACAAAAGACATTGAAAATTTTTAATTAAAGTGCAAAACCTTATCTCTGTTTGTAAAGCATGTTAATGCTTTTATGACTGACATAAAAATTGTTAAATGCTAAATTAGCATTTAACAATTTTTATGTCACTAAGCATCTGGCATTAACATGCTTCACATGTTAATATGAATGTGTGAAAGTAGTGTTCAATAAATTGTAATATTGTTTCTATAAAAATTGTTTTCAATTCTTACCTGTTCACAATGAATAGTAGAAACACACAGAAGAAGAAATGCTGGTTCACCTGCTCTGTTGTGAATGATATTTAAATAAGGTGACTGGGTCTTTTATAGTTTGTTGTGAGCATGCTCAGTAGTCTTTACCGCTACACAGCCGTACACCCAAGCGGCGCTGGCTTCTCGCTTGCTCCCTCCCACATCTGTTTTGGTACGTGTTCCTGCAGATGTGGGTGGGCGCGCAATGCCAGCATCATTTCCCCCCTTTTCAAATTGCATTCACCTTTTCAGATTATTTGCTATTTGAAATAATATTCTTATCATTCAAGCAATGTATCATAGCAATAGAGTGTGAATTCATTTCCAACTCGATTGAAAATTAAACTAATTCAATTCAATTCAAGTTGGTGTATTGATTAATTAACCTCAGTTAATGTTCAACCATTGAGTTGAAAGGTAATGAAAAATGGTATGTAGGAGAAAGCAGAGTTCAAGGAAACGGGGTAAAGAAATCTTGAGTTCAGCGGCAAGAGTTTTTAAAGGTGTGTCAGGTTTGGCAGGTAATGTGACATCAACTATTTTAAATAAGGTAATTGATAACCTGCAAGAGGAAATTCATATTCCGGGATACGAGTGGTGTGGGCCAGGAACAAAGGTTAATGAAAGGTTAAAGAGAGGTGATCAAGGTATAAATTCATTAGATAGAGCTTGCAAGGTACATGATATAGCGTATACGCAAAATAGCAATAATAAAACTTGAGCGGTAGCTGACAGAGCTCTAGCAAACGCTGCATGGGGCATTTTCAAAAATCCTCAAACACCCCTTGCCGAGAAAGCACTTAGCTATCTTGTTACAAACGTCATGAAAGCTTAAGCGGCGTTTGGTGGGTCTTTGAGAAAGAAGAAGAAGAAGAATGAGAGGAGAAGTTATAGTAATGATATTAGACGCAAAGCTATAGCTCAGTTGAAAAAGCATATTGCAGGAAAAGGGTATTTTTTGAAGCCTTTTCCTCAAATAACTAGTGGGGGGAGAGTTTTAATTCCACCCCTACCCCCATCATCATATGGAGTGAGTTTATTCCCTCAAGTTAAGAAACGTAGAACAACAAAGAAGAGTAGGAAGAAGACAAAGAAGAGTAGGAAGAAGTAAAAGAAATGAATATTGAAGGAGAATTGAGTAATTATGATTTGATTGATTGGTCGAAATTATTACAGATTTGTTTAAGAGGAATATATATGCTAGATGCATTACCCAAAAAAATTCTAAAAAACGAGAATGCCATTGTGAATTTAGCAAGGGAAAGTGAGGATGGCACACATTGGGTAGCATATAAGAAAGTTGGCTCTAATGTTTGGTATTTTGATCCAATTGGAAATTTACAACCGCCATACGAATTGGACAAATATTGGAAAAAAGAAAATGGAGTAAATATATTTTATAATGTAGAGCATATGCAACCATTAAATAGCGATTTTTGTGGTCATCTTACATTATTGTTTCTTGCAAATCAGTTGTAATTGAGTGTTTGTGCTGAACGCACACACACACACACACACACACACACACACACACACACACACACACACACACACACACTGGTTATTATCACATTACGATCTAACACGAGTAACCTCTATGAACATTTACAAGAAATTATAGAATTGGATAAAAATCGTGAATGGGAAATTGGATTGATTAATTTTTCTAGTTACAATAGTATTGCAAACATTAACAAAGGAACAAATTCCAGCTTCAAATATGGTGATAGATTAATTGAGCTGGATACCGGTGCATATGAAGTTGAGGATATTATAAAATCTTTAAAGAATAAATTGAATATTGATGGGAAGAAGAATAAACTTATTATACGTGCAAACGCAAATACTATGAAGATTGAAATTCATTCTGATAAACCCATTGATTCAACACGTTCTGATTCGATTGCTAAGATACTTGGTTTTCATAAAGTTGTTTTGCAGCCAAATAAATGGCATTATTCCAAACATTTGGTTAACATAACAAGCGTTGACAGTATTGTAGTTGAGTGTAATTTAGCATGTGGCAGTTACTCTGACGGAAAACAAAAACATATAATCTAAGAATTTTTACCAAAGGTTCCTAGCGGCTATTTAATAAACGAAGTACCATCACCGATTATTTATGTACCTTTGAATACGCATCGAATTCAAACTATTAATGTAAAGGTAACGGACCAGAACAGATCGTTTATTGATTTCCGTGGAGATACAATTACAATTAGGTTGCTCATACGTGAAAAGTAATGGGTTATCTTATTTTCAACCCGCGCACAAGTAATAATACGTGCATGCACAATCAAGTCATTAGAGAAAGGAACGCGATAGCGTCAACACCTAAAAACAAACGTGCTTTGTCGGCTAAAAGCGCGAGAATATTAGAAAAGTTGGGTTTTATAGTTGATTGGCGAAATGTCAGGAGGAGCAGCCGCAATTAGTGAAATTCTGGATGTGGAGACAGACCTTCAGTTTTATAATGATATTACTAAATTCCAATTTCACACTCATACAGTTTATTCGGGACAGGAAATAAAAAACTCTGACGAGGCACGTATTGGCATAAATTCTTTAGATGTCTATTCTTTACCTTGTAAATCATTCATATTGATTGAGGGAACAGTTAACTGTACAAAACCGGGAACAGACCCAGCCGATGCACCAGTTGCAGCAGACTATAAATTAAGCAGTAACGTAATCGGCAACCTTTTTGACCAAATACGATATGAATTAGCAGGTCAGCAAATTTCTAAATCAAGATTGATTGGATTAACATCCACAATTAAGCTATTCTAGTGAAAAATACTCTCGATAAAAACACATATCACTTGGCTGGTTTTGACAGAGCAGGATATGAGCTAACGGATAATAAATTCACTTTCTGTGTACTGCTGAAATTAATCCTCCCTTTTTTTGAAGATTTTCAAAGAATAATTTCAAATTTGAAACAGGAACTCGTCTTATTGAGGTCACCGACAGACCTAAATTGTGTTGAGTCTACAAGTGGAACAAGCATTAGTGTGAAAATTACAAAACTGCAATGGAGAATGCCCTACATAGCTTTAGAAGATCATGTAAGACTGAAATTTTTGAGACTGCTCGATGCTGACACTCCACTGAAATTAGGTTTCCGGCATTGGGAAATTTGTGAATTACCAAATTTGCAAAATTCACTTAACCATTCTTGGGCAGTTCGTACCACATCGAGTTTTGATAGTCCAAAATACGTTATAATTGCATTTCAAACTGATCGTAAGAATAAAATTAAAAAATCAATATCTAATTTCGATAGCTGTGGTATTTACAATGTTAAAGTATATTTGAACAGCGAGTATTATCCATATGAAAATCTGCTAGGTAAGAAGGAGGTATTATACCACATTTTCCTGGATTTTGCGCCCTCATATTATAATCATTCAATCAATAGCGAACTCGGAACAGAAATTGACTTTAAAACGTTTTGTGAATCAACACCGCTGATTGTTGTAGATTGTTCACACCAACCAAGTCATTTGAAATCATCGACAGATGTTCATATTGAAATGGAATTTAATAGTGCAGTACCTGCAAATACTTCCGCGTATTGCGTTTTAATTAGCGATCGTGTGATGGAGTACACACCTCTGACGAGCATGGTGAAAGAAGTTCAGTAATTAGCGCACCGCCTATATAAGGTGTGCATTCTGCTCAATTTAGTTCATTATCAGTTTCACCTTTGAACAGACAACATGTCCTATTCTTTGTGTTCTGATATTTTGGACAAGCCACAAACTACCAGTATTCAGTGCGATCTTGATAGTTTCTATTATGAAGCAAGTACACCGAAGCCGCTGCAGGTGAAGGAGGAGAAACGAGAAGAGGAGGGGAGGGAGAAAGACGAAGCCCGCCGCTGCCGTCGAAGATAAAGAAGTGGACAAGGAAGCGAGTGCAAAAATTGCTACGGTTGATCTTCACTGGTTTAAACAAGATTGTAATCAAATTATTGTGAAAGAACTTGTCATAATTGATCAGTTTAATAATTATATTGTGTTCCATTTCAAATCACCATTTGCAAAGACAGAATTGAGTGCAAAATTGTATAACGATGTAACATGGTTAGAACGTCACTATCATAAAATAAAATGGAAAGATGGAGATTTAGAATACAGTGACTCATTAATACGTGATTACCTTGCAGGTTATGAGAAAATTTTCACAAAAGGAACTGAGAAAGCAAAGTTTTTGAGAAGATTGCATAGCAACGTTCAATGTATACCAGAGGATTTTCCAAAACCTGATTTCAGCTTTTTCACTAGTTCATGGTGTTATGCTGTGTGTAACATTCATAAAAATAGACCACATTCTCGCTGTGCTTTATTCTCTGCGCAACATTATAATTCTTTGTTGTTTAAAAATATGTATCAAACAAATAATTTCTTGTGCAAAAACAATCGAATGCAAAGTATGAAAATGGCGCCGATGTACACGAATTCACAGAAAAGAAACTTTGCTCGTTATGGATTCTTCTACAACGGAAAGGATTTACAGTGTGTTTATTGCATGCATGCATTGAGACTGCATAAAGCACGTACATGTTGTCTGTCGACAATTAATGAAGAGAGACCACTTAATTACTCTATAATAGTTCCTGCCTACACTTAGTTTTGTTCATTCGCTCAACAACATGGATCCGAGAAAGTGGTTGGCTGCTGACAATGAGTTGGAAGTGAGGTTAAAAAACTGTATTGATTGGTACGATGAGTGTGAAAGTGCAATTAGGAAATCAACTCGTGAAAATTATAGTTTGGCGAAACAATTGAAAGACATTTTTCTAAGCATGGTTAATTTAAATGACATAAGAGACTATCTATGTTATTATCGTCCTCATAATTTGTGTATAGATAAGCTAATTAAAATTGAAGATGAAATTATGAATAGTTGTGTTGCTGCTGAAATGTGTAAATAAACGTTTTCTGCCTTCAAATGATTTTTCATTCCAATATCCCATTCACGATTTTTAGTTTAGTTGCTGCTTAGAGCTAGACCTGACAACACGTGTGGTGTGATCTTTTTTATACAGACGAGACACGAGCCCCTATAACACGTGCATCTCATCAATTTAGAAAGAGAGATATATCTTTTCACCCCCCTCATCTATAGTGAGAGACACATGTCAAACATCTGGGAAGCCGTTAACATGCAGTGTTATGGTTTTTCAAAATTCAAAAAATTAACTCGTCTCTTGATGTCAATTTCATTTAACGAATTTGATTCAATTGCGAAGAATATTAAATTTTCAACAGGATGTCAAGATGTTGATTTACCGTTAACAGAAACAGAAAATGTACACTTTTCGATTTTATCTGAGATTTTCGAAGTGCTCAATATTCTAGACAGCGGTCATCTACATTATGATTGTACAAATGATTCAGCATTATCTGTTGTTAAAAATTCCGATGAACTTTGGAAATGCTTGTACGATATTGCAGATAGAAAATGTAAAAGAACTTAGATCATTATAGAGATTCACTAGTATAGCATTAGATGTGAGAGAGAGAGAATTTCTCAATTCAATTAGATGTAGAGAGAGTCATTGACCTCACTCTGGATTCACTAGTATAGCATTAGAGGAAGGGATTCACTAGTACAGTATAGCAAAAAGGATTCACTTTAATTTGTCAGCAAGGGAATTTTTCCCCCTCAAAGGGAAATTTTCCCTCACTTTATTCATCCCCCTCATCTATACTGGGAGAGAGAATTTCTCAATTCACTTCAATTTGTCAGTATAGCATTAGATGTAGAAATATGGATTCACTAGTACAGTATAGCAAAAAGGATTCACTTTAATTTGTCAGTATAGCATTAGATGTAGAAATATGGATTCACTTTAATCTGTCACCAAGGGAATTTTTCCCTCTCAAAGAGATTTTTTTCCCTCATCTAGCATTCACTTCAATCTGTCAGTATAGCATTAGATGTAGAAATATGGATTCACTTTAATCTGTCAGTATAGAGAGGGAATTTTTCCTCCTAAAAGGGAAATTATTTTTTCCCTCACCTGGGGAGGGGGAAGGGGAGAGAGAGAGAGATATCTTCCTCTCTTTTCAACCCCCTCACCACCACTGGGCAGGGGGAAGGGGAAATCTATTTTTAGAAAGAGAGAGAGAGAGAAAGATATATCTCTCTCTTTTCAACCCCCTCACCTCCACTGGGCAGGGGGAAGGGGAAATCTATTTTTAGAACACCCCCCACCCACCAGGCGGGGGAAGGGGAGGCGGGATGGACGAGGGGCGAGAGGGGGGAGGGGATATCGAGCAAAAAAGCTTCCCAGTGATCCCAAAATCACTCTACTTCCAATAGCTCAAATGGAAAACATCAGGGGAGAAACAAGATTCCAACTTGTTTGAAATGCCAATGAAACAGCAGCCAGTTGTAGAGGAAGAGTTTTCAATCAAAGTTTCAAAGGAAATATTTCCCAAGTTTTGGAAATATTCAGTTGCAGGTACTTGTAAAATGTGATTCACAATTAATCAGTGAGATTGGCAATATATCAATAATTATCGATAGAATGAATGATGGGTAAACTTTCAGTCCCAAAGTTGCAAATAAAGAATTACTAAACAAGGTTAGCACTCGATGTAAAACAAGAGTCTGCAATAATTATGTAAAACAAATTTAAACTTGTAGAAAGATGTGGTGACGCACACAAGCAGCCATTTTGAGAATGCCATAATGGAAATAAAAATATGTAAAACTGAAACAAGTCTTCAAATCTTGAAAAACTAATGAAAGTTCCACAGAACCAGTCGAGATTATCCAACAATTGAAATAAACAAACAGGGCGAGGTGAAAACTATTTTCACGAGAGATGAGAGTTCAAGTTATAACTTACAAATTGTACAAGGAAGCGTACACTCACACGCAAGAGTTCACGAACACGTTGAAAAATTAAAATTGAAATAACGAATGAACTAATTGCCAAATTTTAAGGTTGATAGCTCCAAAGAACCGATGAAATGTCTCCAACAAATAAAACAAGCAAACAGGGCGAGGTGAAAACTATTTTCACGAAAGATGAGAGTTCAAGTTGTAACTTACAAATTGTACAAGGAAGTGTACACACACACGCAAGAGTTCATGAACACGTTGGAAAATTAGAAATGAAATAACAAATGAACTAATTGTCCGAATTTTAAGGTTGATGGCTCCAAAGAACCGATGAAATATCTCCAACAAATAAAACAAGCAAACAGGGTGAGGTGAAAACTATTTTCACGAAAGATGAGAGTTCAAGTTGTAACTTACAAATTGTAAAAGGAAGCGTACACACACACGCAAGAGTTCATGAACACATTGAAAAATTAGAAAAGAAATAACAAATGAACTAATTGTCCGAATTTAAAGGTTGATGGCTCCAAAGAACTGATGAAATATTTCCAACAAATAAAACAAGCAAACAGGGCAAGGTGAAAACTATTCCCATGAATGAAGCAGAGTAATTGGAGACAACACAAACTTGATGCTAGACAGCCAAACTATGAGCAGTGAAGGAAGGAAGTGGGTAGCAAGCAAGTGCTACCTTGATCAAGAAACCACCAATAAAATTGATGTTTAAAAGGATGCAAAAAATATCTGGAAGCTGAACAACAAATTGACGAATACAATAATAAAATGACTATGGCTCCAGAACATATCCAAAAACTAAAACAAAGATAAGTAAAATATGCAGCGAAAATGCCCAGTATCAGGTCAGCAGTGGACCACTAGCACTCCAGTGGCAAAGATACAAACTAATGACTACCGTGCAGAGAACATGACAATTCAAAATCATAAATCATAAAAGAGATTGTTTGAAGATGGAGAATAGTTTTAACAATTTCTCTTTGTTCACCAATTCTTTGGTTCATCAATTTCTTTGATGGTTCACCAAGCCATCGCACAGCAGTCATCTCTATAAGAGGATCTACAGCGTGCAGACGGTTCACCAAGCCGTCGCACAGTTGTCTCTCAAGGATGGATGCACATCCTTTGATATCACAGTCTAATGTTCTTCATTTGGTTCAGGTATTCTAGTGAGTCCTGCTCCTCTTCTAGAATACTACTGGCTGCTTCACTCAACTTATCAGACTCATGTATGATGTATTTTCTAAATAGGTCTCTAGTTCACCATAGCAAAGCATGGGTAATATGCTAGTGTTATTATAAGTGTTTAATAACACTTGAAAAAGTGATGTTTGATCAAATGATTTTTGGAAATGAATAAAAAGAAAAACCAGTCAACTAAGTGTCAGTGATTTCTATTTTTAATAAATATTTTTTCCGAAGATCAAATATTATGGATTTACAACTTTTATTTTCAAGAATAAGTTTCACTACAATTAAGTTAACTTAGTATAGTATCTATATGGTAATGCTAAATATGGTTATGGGATTTATTTCATTTGGAATTAAAAAAAAACTTGTTTGCAATAATTTAACAAAATTTCCAACAGAATTGTACTGGACTATTTTATTAGTATCTATTATTTCCATTTCTCGAATATAGGAAGATTTGAGGACTTAATAATTTGAATAGTCATAAATTGGAAATTACTAAAAAAGAATTTTTATAAATTCTATTCTCACCTTGAAATGAAACTGGGGATTTTTGAACATTTTGATGTATGACATATTATATAATGGAAATGAGAATAAGCCTATATCAATCCTCAGTAAATTCGGAATATTCATGTAAAATTGCAAATGAATCAGTTCAGTTATTTTAACAGTTCAGTTTATCATTCGATCATATTCTTCACAATCACAAAGAAAGTGTAAAAAAATACATAATCCAACTGAATTTAAAATAATTACAATTGTGTTCTCTATCCTATGGAAAAACTGTGTACATAACCGACTGTTTCCAATAAAATCAGCACATACCTTCATTCCAATGATGATGATGAAGATAAGATTCAGTCAATCTCGTGGTAAATCAGAAGCTTCTGACTTGATGAGCATCGAGAAAGCCATATTTATATCAAAATTCAACTACTGAATTGTCAAACAGACTGTGAATAATCAGTGATTCTATTGATCAGTTGATTAAATTCCTATTGAATGTTGAGTCAGTATCGAAACAACCAGAACTCTACTTGATTGATGAAAACACAGTGGCAACAATTCTTATGTTATCAGAAGTCTACGAGATAAAAAATTTTTTCAAAAGTACAGCCTTAATCAAAATACGAATAATTACTGGAATTTGGATTTATATGACTACATGATGGTGTCATTAAAAGGGTGTAGAACTACAACTCGAATAATCTAGGTTATAAAATATTATTCCTGAATCTTTATTCAATTCAATTTTCCCAATGCAAACATAGGAATTTTATATTTTAGATGTTCAAAGAAGATAGAATTCCTAAGATTTGAGTTGAAGGGGAGGGAAACTGCATCTGACTTATGCTTGTCAAGAATCAAGTAATCTGAAAATGTAAATATATATTTATAGTGGGGTCCACATTATAATGACAGTGTTTGATAAGCAATTGTATTGCTCTCCTTGTCTATCAACCAACAAAACGGATAGTACTATCTCTTTCTCGTTTCTCTCTGTGGCCAGATCATCTTTCAACAATGTAGAATTAATAATAGAAATATTCATCTTAATTATGAAAATTCTTTATTGAACGAACATAGTGAGGTCTATGTTTTGACTCGGATTTTCTTTTGTCTGTCTGTATGTAACACGATTACGGCCAAACGCATTGATAGAATTATATGAGATTTGGCAGGAATATCCCTTCTTTAACTGCATGTCGATGTATAACCAAAGTTTTTTGAAATATTGCAATTTAGGATAATAAGAAAAGAAAAGGAATTCCCCCATACTCTGATATCACTATATACACTGATATCACTAATGAAACAATATAAAATCTTATAGCACCCTTTATTAAAAAAAAACTCTAAAATAGTTTGACAACTAGTTTCTGTGATATTACACCATTGTTTCATTAATTTAAAAAGTGGACCATGTCAATAAGTGTTTTCACTGATATCACTGTATATCATCGACTCTGAAGATAGGATTAAACAGACTATAGAATTATTCATAATCAATCAGCTGACAAGTGGATTATTCATTGCACTCATTGAACAGATGTCTGGAGAAGCTATTTCTATAAGGCCCATGCTCACTACGAGCACCCATACGAGCACTAATGCCGCAGCGTTGATGCAGCGTTTTTAGCGTCACATTGACTGGGAAATTGTACTTCCATAGAGCGCTCTAAAAACGCTGTATATAACCATAGAGAATGGATAAGCGTAATTTTGTTTGCCTCTGGTATAACCACTACCTCCGTAAACAAAGCCGTAGTGCATTCGTGTGATGTCAGCACAGGTAGGGCTCCTACACCAATAAAAACACTAGCTGATATAGATCAGCTGAAATCAACAAATTTTTATTGGTGTAGGAGCCCTTCCTGTGCTGACGTCACCAGAATGCACTATGGCTTTGTTTATGGAGGTAGTGGTATAACTCGGTTCAGTATGTTTATTACATACTTATTGGTATAACCCTATATCTATAGCCATAGTTTAGCTATATATCATAGTCCTGTTGAAACAGGAAATCTATAGTTGGTGTACACTCAGTGTTATTTATTTATTTATTCTTACAAAAATCTACGAGTGCAACAGGCATAACAGCCCAAACGCACTCATGAATACAGAAAATACATTATTAAAAATTATTACAAGAAAAATAGATATATATAAATACTAGAAAAGTAATAAGAGAATGTTTAAAATGGTACATGTGAAAAACAGACAAGAAAAATAGTATAATAGCTACTTTGAGAAAGAAAAGAATAATGTTAAAGGTAAATGATAAAACTGAATTTTGATTATTCAATAAGATCAATCATAACCACATAAAATAACAACATATAACCTACGTATTACATATGGTTCTAAGAGAAGTGATAAAAGAACTAGAGAAAAGGGATCAAAAGGGAAGTGGAAAAAATATTGAAAGTTAGTTGGTGGAAAAAGGGTGACCATGGAGAGAACAAAGAAAAGGCCATTGTGAACCAGAGTAAATTAAGAACAACAGGTCTATATTACTCTTCAATTGAAGAATGGTGACATTTTTCTCTTGAAGCTCCATTTAGACAAGGAGAAGAGATCCACCTGACCATCACAGCAGAGGAATATACGAGGAATACGATTCATTGGTGAGTAATAATGACCAACCGTGTTACATCTACAGATTGAGAACTCTTGCCGATTACGATTATTGAAGACAGGAACCTTAAAATTCAGCCTTGCCAACAGATTAGGACTGCTCACGGAACCGTTCACAAGACTATAGAGGAATAAACAAGAAAGTACCTTCTGTCTGGATGCCAAAGTCTCAAAGCCGAACATGCTGTGCAACACACCAGTTGGAAACCCCAAAGGACAAGGACGATTCTGTTTTCTACAAAATAACAATCTCAAAAATTTATTCTGAACAATTTCAATCTCATGTATCAGACCCACCTGATGGGGATCCCAAACCACCGCGCAATATCCAAGCAAGCTCCGAACAAGGCTAGGAAAGAGAGCCATCAAGCCTTCAACATCTCTAAACCCAGCCGTAGATCTCATGATGAAACCCAGCATCCTATTAGCCCTACCAACCAAAGAATGGACATGGGGAGCAAAACTCAGAGAAGAATCAAACAATACACCCAGATCCTTGAAACTATCGACTCTAGAGAGTTGAAAGCCGTTAATTCTGTAATTAAAAATAGGATAATTCAGCTTACGAGTGAAGACCATAAATTTACATTTGCCAACATTGAGATCAAGGCCGTTATCCGTGCACCACCCCGAGACAAAATCCAGGTCACTTTGCAGCAGAACAGAATCATTATGGCAATCAATCCTCCTGTAGATCTTCAAGTCATCTCCCGCCCGAAATGCTAGCTTTTCATTGGTCCAGTTCAGTCGTTTTGGGGAGGAGTAGAATATTTTTTGGGGCGTAGTGAATGCTCTGGCGAGATTCACGGCGTCTTTTCGATCGAATTGTCCAGAATGTGAAACGTGTCTTCTTCAACCAAATCTCTTTTGACATATTTTTCTCTAATTATGTGAGAATCTACTCAAATTTTTACCACCAATGGGTGCTTAATTGTTCGTAATGTAACTGTACATATTTTTCGGCATCAATTAATTTTTTTCCAAGTAGTTTGTCCAAAGTTTGTGAACTCGTTTCGTCATGCTGCCAGCATTCAACCGGATGATGCTCCCAATATTCAACTTTAAATTCAACTACATCTTCATTCATCTCTAACTCCATCTTCAATGAACTCTTGAAAGTTTCTGATTCAGTGAGTGTACATTTCATTCCAATCTCGTGACTTGTTTGCCTCCTTGGACTCAAGCTCCTCATCGGACCTTCGACTGTCTCGTCAAGGTTAGTTTAGCTTCCCCAGTGAACTAAACTCATTCATCTTATGCCTCTGATCACCCGCCCTAGGCCAGAGCATTCTCACCTTCGATTGTCTACATATAGAAATCAAGGTCTTTAATTTGTGTTGCCTCCATGGAACCAAATTTGTAACAGTAGCTTCCCCTGTGAACTCTGTGCTTTGCTTGCGCCTCACTGAATCATTACATTTAAAGTTTCATTCGCCTCAGCGCAATATCGAACTACTTCAAGTCTCCGCCTCCCTGAGGTCATCATTTTCGCAGTCATCGCCCTGCCGTCGTCCTGTTCCTCCTTCAAGGTCCTGTTCTTCGCAGCCACCGCCTGCTTCGCCTCCTCGAGGTCCTGGTCTTCGCAGCCACCGCCTGCTCTACCTTCCTTGAGGTCTTCATCGTTGCAGTTGTCATTCTGTCCCGCAGAATCTCTGGAGAGTGCCTCCGCTAGCCTGTCGTTCTTAGCCCGCCACTAGACCATGGGGTCTTGTTCCTGCTCTTCAAATCTTTAAGCTAAGTACTTTGTCTCTTTTACATTTATTTTTGTCTTTGTCATTCTTTTATTGAGGTCATTCCATATTGTTTAAATTTGTGTTTAAATACATAATCTAAACACATTCTAAATCAACCTAAATCAATTGCTTCCTTGTAGGTTAGGTTCCCTAAACTCCTAAACTAAACTTACAACTAAACATATTTTTTAATCTTGTCTTTCATTTGTTATTATTTTGTTACAATTGCCACACAAGGTGGATTCACATTTATTCTTGGCTAAGGCCTATTGTACACTGAATCTTTCACATTCGTTAATGTAGATTTGAAACATTATCTCAGCGTTGAGACATTCTTGATAGGTCAGCTTTTTCTGTGACTTGCCGCTTATCTAAATTTGTACTAATGTTTGGTTAATCAATTAATAGGCCTAATTCTTGTTTTAAATATTTACTTACCCCTTTTGCTTCTGAGCGTCAATTTGCTCCTTGTAAATCTTGTATCTTGTGCGTTAATGCTCCTTAGCATCGTTCTTTTTAGATTAATAAATTTCCCTACATATTTTTGTGTTTTTGAATCTACTCAATCTAACGTTAATTAATTACAAATTAGGCTAATTGATTGACAGTTCATTATTTTTTGTTCAATTGCTCCAGCAATCTCTTGTATGAAATTACATCACCCTGTCGGAAGGACAGACGTCGAAAAACAACACAAACTACCAAATCAAAACTTTTTCTGTCAACTGAATTTACCGTTAATAAATTTAGCTACTTGGAATTTTATCTTGTTCTTTTTTACCATTTGTTTTCATTGTAATTTAAGTACATGGTCCGCACTCAACCAGTCGGTCCATTCTTATTTCTAATATTAGCTGCACCATTGCCTGAATCGCACCTAACAAGTCGATCAGCTCTGTCTTGGAAAATTCCAACATTAAGCCGTCGGTCACACTTGTCAGTTGACCATCGATCTTCAAGAATCAGTAATACTGATCTTCAAATTATTATGTAAGTTTCTTTTGGTGATATCTATAAATGATTAACACAATTTTTCTCAGATTCAATTTCTTTGTTATTCAAATACAATTTAATACAGTCCACTCTTTTAAGCTAACTTTACAGCTCAACTTCTCTCACCAAAAACTAGCATAATTTGGTTACTCCGAACCGGATCTAAATCTGCGATCTATGGTTTTGTTTTGTGGGTGCCCCACTAGAAATCGTCTTTTTCTGAATGACCTCAGATAGGTTAGGTTAATATACCCACACTGTAAGCGTTGCTTAGCGTCCTTTGTTTTATCATTGCAAGCGGTACACACTGTTTAGTACCATAATAACAATAGTTTTCAATTTTCAGTTTTTTCGAGGGGATACGTACTGGAACGTGAAACGGGTGTTGTATCATCCAGTTCCAGCTTCTTGCCGACACTGTAAGCCTGCGTTCGAGTCCCAGTTCTCTTGCGGCATTCAGAAAACCGCACACAGTCTCTGCGTCCTGCTGCTTGCGACGCGCACTCAATCAAGTGCTTTCCACTGGACTCCGTTCCTGGCATCGGCAAAGCGCAAGTCACATATTTTTATTATTGTTTTTCTGTTAAGACCATAAAAATGTCTCAAAGCGATTCAGTAGAGTATCAGGAGATGGCTCCTGTGGGTTCTGTTGACGGACAATCTGTCCCGTGGACCACTGTTCAAACTCTCAACAGACACTTAAATCTGTTGAAGAAACAATTTCCTATTTGCGACATCACTTCTGATGAAGCTTATCATGAAATGACAATTCTCAAATCTGAAATTCTCCATCTTAAATCTAAATTTGATGATGTAATTGACTCTCAAGAGGCAAACCAGCCTACCTTTGACTTTGAATTTTACCATGAAGTTAGAAGTAATTTCATGACTGTAATGTCTCAAATCAATTCTAAGATCTCTGCTTATGATCATCTATTATCAAAGCAGGATGCTGCAGCTCAAGCTGCCTCTATTCAAAATCAACCTAGTAGCACACATCGAGCATTCCATGCTCACCTACCCGATATTCCATTACCCACTTTTAATGGTAATTTCAGCCGATGGCTGCATTTCAAAACTTCTTTTACTAGCTTAGTAATTAAGAATGAGACTCTCGACAATAGTCTTAAATATCATTACTTGCGGCAAATGCTGACAGGGGAGGCACTCAACCAAATTGCAAATTCGCCGTCAGGAGATTTCGATCTCGCTTGGAAGCTTCTTACTCAGCGGTACGACAACTCATTGTTGATTGCTGAAACTCATTTAGCAGCGATTCTCAACCCTCCCAAGTTGGACACAAAGTCTGCTCAATCATGGCGGTCATTCATTGATCACCAGAAAACTAATATATTTGCACTCGAATCATTGACTTTACCAATTCAGTGAAAGATTTAATTTTTTTGTTCCTGACTGTGTCGAAATTCGACAACTTCACTCTTCGTGACTGGGAGAGATTCAATTCTTCGAAAGAGAAGATATCTCTTGATTCTGTGTGGGAATTCCTAGAAATTCAACACAAAATTTCGCAAACAATTGCCTTCAATAACAGTAATAATGGTAATACCAACAATCAGCGGAGTACTTCCTCCAATCAAATTACGCAGAGCAAACCATCTTCTCAATCTAAACCGACTAATGGTCAGTCTGCTCCTGCTACATTCTTTAATAAACCCTTGATTTGTCTTTTTTGATTCAGCAGTCAACTGTGTTGGTACTGACACCGACAAGACTCTAGTTAGCATCATGCCCACTGTTCAGTTACTAGTCATGGATAGTGTAGGCCATCTAGTTCCTTGTCGAGCGCTGTTAGATAGTGGCTCAGACACTTGCTTCATTTCCAAGAATTTAGCTGACCGTCTTCACTTGCATCAGGTGTCTACTGGTAACACAATTCATACTGTTTCAGGCAGTAAATCTGCGCTCATGAACATTGTGTCACTTAATGTCCATTCTCCTGACCACACTTGGCAGAAGAATCTCAATTGTATCATCACCGATAAAATTACTCCCAGCGAGCCGCCAGCCGGTCTTGAGCTGAGTTGTCTCAACATCCCTGACAACATGAAATTGGCTGATCCACTTTTCTATAAATTGAAAAGTGTGGATATTTTGTTGAATGTTCCTGTTTATGTGTCACTTATGTCTGTAGGTCAATATCGACTTAGTGATAACTGTATGTTACAGAATACCAAACTCGGTTGGGTTGTTATGGGTTCAGTGCCCTGTAATGCTATCATTAGCGATCAAAATCAATCTTCAATTATTTCAAATTTTGTGTCATCTACTGAAATTTCCCGACAGTTAGAAAAATTTTGGAAGTTAGAAGACATTTCTCCCGAAATCAGTACACCTGCTGATCAGATTAAACTCGAACAGCATCACCTCAACACGGTTGAACGTAATGAACATGGCCGCTTCTCGGTATCTCTGCCTAAAAAAGAGTCATTCTCTAAATTAGGCCAGTCTCGCTTTCAAGCGCTTACTCGTTTCTTCTCTCTTGAAAAAAGACTTGCTTCAAATTCAGAATTGAAAGAGCAGTACACTGCCTTCATGAATGAATATCAAGAGCTTGGGCACATGTCGCTTGCTCCACCCTCAACTTCCAATGAAACATGTTATCACATTCCGCACCACCCTGTGTTTAAGCCGGATTCCACAACCACCAAACTGCGTGTTGTATTTGACGCCTCGGCTAAATCAACTTCAGGTTTGTCACTTAACGATGTCCTCCATGTAGGTCCTACTGTTCAACCTGAACTTTTTGAAACGGTGTTGTGCTTTCGCACCCATCGAGTAGCTTTCATCGCCGATATCACTAAAATGTATCGACAAATACTTGTACACCCAGAAGATCGTACATTTCAAAGAATTTTTTGGCGATCTGATTTCAATGAACCTGTTCAGGAATACTTTTTAAACACAGTGTCTTACGGTACGTCCTCTGCGCCCTACTTGGCGACTCGTACTTTGAATCATTTAGCTGATGTTCAGTGTTCCCCTGGATCTGCTGTCGCTACAGCGATTAAATCGGGCTTCTATGTTGATGATCTTATTAGTGGTTGTTCAACCGTCTCAGAGGCCATTGACCTTTCTCAACAATTACTGCACACACTTGCCAGCGGTGGATTTGAATTACGCAAGTGGCTATCTAATTCCACGGAAGTATTAGATGCTTTACCATCACATCTTGTTGAAACTGTTACATCAAAACCCTTGTCAGACTCTGATGATAGTGTTGTGAAGGCATTGGGTCTAATATGGAATTCGACTTCAGATCAGCTTGTAATTTCATCCAGTGTCTCATCAGTTATTCAAAAAACCTCATTTACAAAAAGAGAACTTCTTGCTTGCATTTCCAGCATTTTTGACCCTTTAGGGCTCATTTCGCCAGTAGTCATTCTACCGAAAATCTTATTTCAAAAATTGTGGTTGCTTAAAATCGATTGGGACGACAAGTTGCCCTCCGATTTACTTGCTGAATGGTTGAGTATATTACAGGACTTACCCAATATCTCTAACATTACAATTCCAAGATGTGTTCTTCCTATTGATATGGATGTCACCCTGGAACTGCACGCTTTCTGTGATGCTAGCGCGCATGCTTACGGCTCTTGTCTTTACATCCGTAGTGTATCTCCTCATGGAATACATGTTCAATTATTAACTTCTAAATCTAGAGTTGCATCCATCAAACCTTTACTTACAATACCTCGTCTAGAGCTCCAAGCAGCTTTTCTCGCTTCACAGCTTGTCACTAGAGTACTTGCTGTCTTCAAATTGAAATTTGAAAGTGTCCACTTTTGGACTGACTCCAAAATCGTCTGTGATTGGTTGAAAGTTCTTCCTAACCGCTCCGATGTGTTTGTTTCGGTACGAATTTCTGCCATACAAAACGCAACGTCAGAATTTTCTTGGCACCATGTCAAATCAAGTCAGAATCCAGCAGACCTTGTCTCTAGAGGCTGCTCGCCTAGTGCACTGAATTCTAATAGTCTGTGGTGGAATGGCCCCTCATGGCTAAAAGAACAACCATCGACTTGGAAAGAAATTTCTACAAATGTAGTCGTAACACGACCAGTTACAGCGCTCGTTACACGCGTACAACCCTGTATAATTTCAAACATCATTAATCGTTTCTCTAATTTTCATAAAATATTGCGCATTGTT
This sequence comes from Nilaparvata lugens, assembly GCF_014356525.2. NCBI lineage: Eukaryota > Metazoa > Arthropoda > Insecta > Hemiptera > Delphacidae > Nilaparvata > Nilaparvata lugens. Next base: position 30,269,804 of record NC_052512.1, read on the forward strand.
GCTTACGTACTTCGTTTCATCAAAAATTTTCCACATCTAGCAGATAATTCGAAACAAATTCGAGGTGATTTGTCCATTGCTGAAATTCAGGAAGCTGAAATCAAGGTACTTCAAACTGTACAACGTGAATCCTTCCCTGATGAATTCAAACAATTGAACCAGCATTTGGAGGTGTCTAATCACAGTTCACTCAAATGCCTTTCACCGTTTATCCACACTGATAAACTTCTAAGAGTTGGCGGTCATCTCCAAAATGCCAATCTCCCATTTGATTACAAGCATCAGATTCTCTTGCCCACTAAACACAAGTTTACGCACGCACTCATCATTTCGTATCACAATCGTATGAAACATGCTGGCGTTCAATCAACTATGACAGCTATTCGACAGCGTTATTGGATACCTTCCACACGTTGTACGATTAAAAATGTAATCAAATCGTGTAAATTTTGTTTCCGGTTCACTGTTCATTGTTCTGAACAATTGATGGGTCAACTCCCCTTTGCGCGCATTCATGCCGATTTCCCATTTTACAAGTCAGGTGTAGATTATGCGGGTCCGTTATCCATTCGTGTTGGCGGCCCCAAATCTCGCTCTTTTTCAAAAGCTTATCTCGCGATTTTTGTTTGTCTTGTCACGCGTGCTGTCCATGTAGAAGTAGTTTCTGAATTATCTTCTAAGCACTTCATTGCCGCGCTCAGCCGCTTCTCGTCGCGTCGAGGGATACCCTTCTCTATCCACTCTGACAATGCTACAACATTTGTTGGAGCCAATAACGAACTTCAAGAGCTTCATACATTCTTAACAGTCTTCAATATTGAATGGAAATTCATCCCACCGCGCGCTCCGCACTTTGGCGGTATCTGGGAGAACGCCGTAAAGAATTTCAAACGCATTCTACGTGTCAATACATTCAATGTCATCATGAATTATGAAGAGCTCAACACCTTCGCAACTCAAATTGAGGCCATCCTTAATTCGAGACCCTTGATTCCGCTCACGGAAGATCCAGATGATTTGAGTTATCTCTCGCCAGCTCACTTTCTTATTGGTAGGCCCCTCACGGCTCTTCCTTTTCACGCACCTGCGACCACCCACATCGATAATCGGTCACGTTGGCGTCAACTACAGGAAGCAGTGAAAGAACTGTGGAAACGATGGTCACAAGAGTATCTGGTAACGCTCCAGAAAAAGAGTAAGTGGATTTCTAATTGTGAAAATCTCAAAGTTGGTGCTATTGTCATCTTGAAGGATCCTGGTGCGCCCCAATCCGCCTGGAAACTGGCTAGGATCATCGAGACCTTTCCCGGACAAGACAACAAAGTTAGAGTAGTCAAGGTGAAAACCTCAACTGGCGAATTCACTCGCTCTATTGCGAGCCTAGCACCTCTCCCTATGGACGAGGATGTTTCTGATTCAGAATAATCTGTTCTGATCTGTGCTCTTTAGCACTCTTGTACATTTTCTTTTGTATCCAGTTTGTATTTTTAATCAATTCGTTTTTCATTGCTCAATTGTTGTTTTACTTAGTGCATTGTAGCTAGTTTGCTCAATTCAACATATTATTTTTTGTCGTTTTCAAATTTGCCATTTCAAATATAATACAAAACAATGATAAATGTCAAAACAAAGTTAAGCAAGATAGACAATCAAAGTATTCATATAAATAAAAACTTTGTTACACAAAATAACATAATAGGCGCTGCCTGCAAAACCAAGGGTTTGAGTGCTGGCAGCGAGTACCAAAAAAAATCATAAAAAGTACAATACACAAGTGAAAGAGAAGAAAAATTAATACAAATATGTATGACAATAAAAATGTACAGAATACTGATAATATGAGAAAAGTTGAAGTGTAATACAAATGGAGTAAGTTACTGCTATATTAAATTTTATGATTGCTGTTATAAGGCTGAATTTTAAGGTTGCTGTTATAAGTCAATGTTGATATATATTGTGTTGGAAGGAATATATCTGAAATATAATTGAGAATTGATACAATTATTGATGAACTGTAGTTAGTGAAATGAGATGATGGTGATATTTAATATTATATTATGTTTGTAAGAATTGAGAAGTGTTTATTGATTTTATCCACTCTGCTATTTTTTTAGGATTTGCTTTTGTTGTTCTATTTGCTATTAAGTTTTCTGGTAGCAGGTTGATGAGTCTATTGCAGATGTAAGGAAATTGTCTTCGGCATACAGTCATGTCAGTTCTGTTAATTTGATAATTATCTTGCATTCGAAAATTGTAGGTTCGAGCTTGAGGTGTAAATAGATTTCTGTTTTTAATTATGTATATATTATGTTTTTCACAAATAGTTGCCTAACTGTTAAAACTGGGAATTCTGTAAAAAGGAGATTTGTAGGGTAACGTCTGGGTCGACCAAGTGCTGCTTTAATTAAGTGTTTTTGAATTAAGGAGATTTTGTTAAAATGTACGTCCAATGCCCCACCCCATACCCTAATGCCATACTGTAATACTGACTGGGCGTAAGCAAAGTAAATTAATAGTATTATATTTAAATCACCTAACCCCTTTAACCTGTAAAATTTATGTATAATATGTTTCATTTTTTTACATATATTATCAATGTGAGCGTTCCATTTGAGTTTTGAATCTAACATGACTCCCAGATATTTTGTCTCCCTCACTCTTATCAATGCCTGACATACACAGTTTTCATCCCTCTCCTGTAACCCTTCCAACTCTACATAATGATTATAATATGTACAGGAGTCTGAGTGAGTTTTTACACCATCTTGAAATAGCTCTGTAGGGATAGACCTTTCTGATGGAGAGAAAAGCATGTACACACTTTTTTTTATGTTAAGTGTCAGCGTGTGGTGATCCAGCCAAGATTTAACCCTAGCCAGACCAGCCTCGGCTAAACACTTAACCTCCCGCCAATTTGACCCAGTAAAAATTAAGGCCGTGTCATCTGCAAAGGAGATGGAATGGCATCCATTGATGTCAATTTTCAATAGATCATTGATATATACCAAAAATAATAACGGGGAGAGCACTGTACCCTGTGGAAGACCGTAGTCGGTCAATGTCAGTTTACTGGTGTCAAGGATTTGTATTCTTTCATGCAGGTAACTTTTAAATAAATTTAACACCGATCCCCGGATACCTATTCTCTCTAGCTTACGTAGAAGGACTTTATGAGGAATGGTATCATAGGCCTTTGCCAGGTCCAAGAACACAGCCAGAGTTTTTCTACTGTTTTTAAAGTTTTCCGTTACAATTCTAACCAACTCAGTCATTGCATCTTCGGTGGATTTACCCTCCTGAAACCCGAATTGATTTACAGCAATAAATTTGTACTTTTCAAGATATTCGACCATTCGTTTTTATATTATCTTTTCAAATATTTTAGACAGGTTGCTTATAAGGCTGATAGGACGGTAGTTCTCGGGAGCTTTTTTGTCACCTGATTTATGGAGAGGAATTATTTTAGCTATTTTAAAATGTGAAGGAAAATGGCCTAACTCGAAACATTTATTAAATAAAATTGACAATGGTTTGGCTATGAACTCTGCTATATTTTTCAAACATATGTTGCCTACTCCATCCACTCCCGGAGAGGAGTTACTTTTTAAGCTTTTAATCATTATTAGTACCTCTTCATAACTTGTTGGATGCATAAAGAATGATTTTGGAGTGTCAGCCGCTGCACAAGGTGGATACTGTAAGTTAACTGGATTTCGTGTGGACCTGTTGAGGATTTTCTCTGCATAGTTTCTTCCTACTTCTGAAAAATATTTATTCATAATGTCTGGGTCGATTTCGGGTGGTTTATGTGTACGTTGTATGTCTAAAATTTCCTGTATGCAGTTCCAAGTTTTCTTACTATTACCTTTGGAATTACCTTTGGTTTTCTCGTGTTCTTATTGAGCCTCACTCCGTGCGCCTCAACGCGGGGAGCTTATGTTGAATTTCGCCTATTATTTTTCGTCCCAGTTCATTGCTTTTGAATGTTTTTGTCGTTGGTTCCTTTGTACGACTGTCGTTGTCTGTCTTTGGCGTCTTGAGTTGTCAGTACGACTGTCGTTGTCAGTCTTTGGCGTCTTGAGTTGTCAGTCTACTTCGCGCCGTTTTGTTGAGGCTATTCAGCTTGGATAGCATCTTTTTCAAATTGTTATTCAGACAATTATTAATATGTAATTTGTGCTCAATTGTCCTTTTTTATTTTTAGTGAGTGTTTGGTACTCTTATTTCATTTATAATCTACAAATTTCTGGGTTTTCGTCATCTCCCGCCCGAAATGCTAGCTTTTCATTGGTCCAGTTCAGTCGTTTTGGGGAGGAGTAGAATATTTTTTGGGGCGTAGTGAATGCTCTGGCGAGATTCACGGCGTCTTTTCGATCGAATCATCCAGAATGTGAAACGCATCTACTTCAACCAAATCTCTTTTGACATATTTTTCTCTAATTATGTGAGAATCTACTCAAATTTTTACCACCAATGGGTGCTTAATTGTTTGTAATGTAACTGTACATATTTTTCGGCATCGATTAATTTTTTTCCAAGTAGTTTGTCCAAAGTTTGTGAACTCGTTTTGTCATGCTGCCAGCATTCAACCGGATAATGCTCCCAATATTCAACTTTAAATTCAACTACATCTTCATTCATCTCTAACTCCATCTTCAATGAACTCTTGAAAGTTTCTGATTCAGTGAGTGTACATTTCATTTCAATCTCGTGACTTGTTTGCCTCCTTGGACTCAAGCTCCTCATCGGACCTTCAACTGTCTCGTCAAGGTCAGTTTAGCTTCCCCAGTGAACTAAACTCATTCATCTTATGCCTCTGATCACCCGCCCTAGGGCCAGAGCATTCTCACCTTCGATTGTCTACATATAGAAATCAAGGTCTTTAATTTGTGTTGCCTCCATGGAACCAAATTTGTAACAGTAGCTTCCCCTGTGAACTCTGTGCTCTGCTTGCGCCTCACTGAATCATTACATTTAAAGTTTCATTCGCCTCAGCGCAATATCGAACTACTTCAAGTCTCCGCCTCCCTGAGGTCATCATTTTCGCAGTCATCGCCCTGCCGTCGTCCTGTTTCCTCCTTCAAGGTCCTGTTCTTCGCAGCCACCGCCTGCTTCGCCTCCTCGAGGTCCTGGTCTTCGCAGCCACCGCCTGCTCTACCTTCCTTGAGGTCTTCATCGTTGCAGTTGTCATTCTGTCCCGCAGAATCTCTGGAGAGTGCCTCCGCTAGCCTGTCGTTCTTAGCCCGCCACTAGACCATGGGGTCTTGTTCCTGCTCTTCAAATCTTTAAGCTAAGTACTTTGTCTCTTTTACATTTATTTTTGTCTTTGTCATTCTTTTATCGAGGTCATTCCATATTGTTTAAATTCGTGTTTAAATACATAATCTAAACACATTCTAAATCAACCTAAATCAATTTGCTTCCTTGTAGGTTAGGTTCCCTAAACTCCTAAACTAAACTTACAACTAAACATATTTTTTAATCTTGTCTTTCATTTGTTATTATTTTGTTACAATTGCCACACAAGGTGGATTCACATTTATTCTTGGCTAAGGCCTTTTTGTACACTGAATCTTTCACATTCGTTAATGTAGATTTGAAACATTATCTCAGCGTTGAGACATTCTTGATAGGTCAGCTTTTTCTGTGACTTGCCGCTTATCTAAATTTGTACTAATGTTCGGTTAATCAATTAATAGGCCTAATTCTTTTTTTAAATATTTACTTACCCCTTTTGCTTCTGAGCGTCAATTTGCTCCTTGTAAATCTTGTATCTTGTGCGTTAATGCTCCTTAGCATCGTTCTTTTTAGATTAATAAATTTCCCTACATATTTTTGTGTTTTTGAATCTACTCAATCTAACGTTAATTAATTACAAATTAGGCTAATTGATTGACAGTTCATTATTTTTTGTTCAATTGCTCCAGCAATCTCTTGTATGAAATTACATCACCCTGTCGGAAGGACAGACGTCGAAAAACAACACAAACTACCAAATCAAAACTTTTTCTGTCAACTGAATTTACCGTTAATAAATTTAGCTACTTGGAATTTTATCTTGTTCTTTTTTACCATTTGTTTTCATTGTAATTTAAGTACATGGTCCGCACTCAACCAGTCGGTCCATTCTTATTTCTAATATTAGCTGCACCATTGCCTGAATCGCACCTAACAAGTCGATCAGCTCTGTCTTGGAAAATTCCAACATTAAGCCGTCGGTCACACTTGTCAGTTGACCATCAATCTTCAAGAATCAGTAATACTGATCTTCAAATTATTATGTAAGTTTCTTTTGGTGATATCTATAAATGATTAACACAATTTTTCTCAGATTCAATTTCTTTGTTATTCAAATACAATTTGATACAGTCCACTCTTTTAAGCTAACTTTACAGCTCAACTTCTCTCACCAAAAACTAGCAAAACAATACACCCAGATCCTTGAAACTATCGACTCTAGAGAGTTGAAAGCCGTTAATTATGTAACTAAAAATAGGATAATTCAGCTTACGAGTGGAGACCATAAATTTACATTTGCCAACATTGAGATCAAGGCCGTTATCCGTGCACCACCCCGAGACAAAATCCAGGTCACTTTGCAGCAGAACAGAATCATTATGGCAATCAATCCTCCCGTAGACCTTCAAGTCATCAGCAAACATCAAACAATTGGATTGCAACAGGCAGCTAGGTAGGTCATTAATAAACATTTAGAACAACAAAGGACCCAAATTACTACCCTGAGGCACACCAGAGGAGCTGACATAAGTGCTAGATTTCAAATTCAAGACAGAAACATAATTAAGACGATCACTCAGGTAGTCAGAAAAGAAACTAACAAGCTGAGGCACCAAACCAAAACTAGATAATTTGCAAACAAGCCGCTTATGACTGATCCTATTGGAAGCCTTGGAAAAGTCAGTGTAAACTACATCCACTCTACCCCCAACATCAAGCACCTCTGAAACATCAGCCGTGAACTCAAGCAAGTTAGTTGTGGTTGAGCGACCCCTCAGGAAACCATGTTGACTATCAGATAAAAAGGGACTAATATGACAAATCACACAATCATAAAGCACTCTCTCAAATACCTCAGCAAAAGGTGACAATTGAGTTATTGGGGCGGAAGTTGGATATGTCATTCCTTCTTCCAGACTTAAATATGGGAATAACCTTACCAATTTTCCATCTGGTGGGGAACACTGAAGACCTCAAGGACAGATCAAAGATAAACTTCATGGGAGGACCCAGTATTTCAGCACAACCCTTTAAAATAAATGGAGGAACATTGTCAGGGCCACAGCCAGAACTAGGTCTCAGATTACCTATTGCTGCCAATATTGTACTCAGGTCAATAGAACCAATTGAAAGGGTTTAATTCCAGGATTGATGTTGCCATCGTCGACATCAGCCAAGTATGTGTCATCAGAAAAAACTGAAGAGAAATATTGAGTGAAGCCATCCGGCAAATCATGCAAACCAAAAACCTGATCAACCAAATGCATACCTCCATGAGTAGAGCCATTAGCTCTCCTTGAGTTGACAAAACCCCAAAAGCTCTTGACATCACTTTTGATACCCAACTCCACCCTGGATATATAGTTACTATATTGCCGAGCAATCAACTGCTTGACCCGAGTTCTCAAGCTTTCAAATTGTTCCAAGTGGTATAAAGAGAAACTCTTCTTTTTAGCACACCTATCCTTCCTTTTCAGTAATCCTATTATTTGAGCATTAAACCATGGTGGATATTTAGTGCCTCCCGGCCTGACCCTCCTCTTTGGCACACAATTATCAAAGCACTCATAGATGGAGTTGTAGAATATATCAACAGCTTCATCCACACTAGAAGAATTATAAATAAGTTCCCAATGACAGTCTCTCAACTGAGTATAAAGCATGAGATAGTCCGCCCTCCTGAAGTCATACAGTTCAATACAATTCGAACGGGAATTAGGAAATGTGGACAACATCTGAACTGTAATGACAAGCGATGGATGGTGAGCATCCTCTGGAACCAGGAAATAATCACAACGCTCGACATAAATGTCAATGCTGGAAAATACCATGTCCAAGATACGATTATTACAATTAAGAACTGTATTACAGAGAGCCAGCTCATAAAAGTTAACGAAAGAGGCCAATCTTCTGGCAGAAGGAGAGCCCAGTTCAAAACAATAACTATCATTGGTGATTTCAGGTAAGTTAAAATCCCCCAAAAAGATCAACTTATCACCAATAGCTGCATAACGAGATTCCAGGTGACTCAAATAGGTATCGAAGTACTGAAAGCTAGAAGAGCAAGGAATGTAAACAGCGATTACTGTATGGCTAACACCCTCAAAGTTGATAATGGCACCAAGACTCTCGTACGGATCAAGAGTTAAACAGGGACATAGATTAGAGCGAACCCTACGATTAACAGCAATCAGGACCCCATCCTTGTGGCCTATCTCTCCGATAAATAATATAGGAGTCGGTGAACAACTCACTGTCCATGATTCCATTACACAACCACGTCTCAGTGATAACAATAACATCATAATCAGAAGCCAGGAGTGAGGTCAGAAATGAGTGTGTCTTTGTCCTCAAACCTCTAACATTTTGATAGTATATTGATAAATATTTATGCTGCTCATTCACTCTCTCCATGACAATAACAATTTTCAATAAATAGAAGAAAAACAAATAGAATGATTGGATGGTATTAGTACTATTGAAATTGAAAGTACAAATTAAAATAGAATGAAAACAGTTAAGTTATGGAATAAGATGAATGGATAAACCCATTCCGCACTCATCACCAATAATTGAGTAAACAAAACTAAACTCAATCTAGACAAAACAGCCAAAAAAGAATTCCAAGATAAACATAGAAGGAATTGATGAGAAAAAAAACAAAATAAAGCAAGGGTTTGCTGACCCAAAATTAAATAACTTGATAGATAGAAACTCTGTGATAACTAAGTACCCCAAATCATGTAAACTCTCTCATTCTTCTTTCCTCGCTCACTCACACACACACACACAGACTCACAAACAGACATAGCCAGTGCTCAATAGAAAAATATTCAAATCATGCAGAATTCAACCAAATAAAAAAAAAATCAGTATTTAATTATTCATTGTTAATGCAGAAGATGAAGGACGAGGCAATAGTAATAAACAAAATTTTAAAGCGAGAAACGAGAGAAAACTTTTAGGAGTCAAAACAAGCCAGACAAGATAACACTGAATGAAATGATAGAGATAGTGATTGTACGCAATTACGAGTTCAGCTATTCAACAAGTGCATAATAGTGGTGTTAATTTATTCCATGTACGAAACAAACTAATTTATAAAAATCATTCACCTGCAACTGCATATTCACTCTCATTAGCATGGAAGAACATTAATGAAGAGATCCCACTAAATATGTACATAATATGAATAACGAGATATATGAAAACTGCTGAACAATAAGAATAATCATTCAAAATAATTCACTCAATGCACGAAATCAAACCGATTGTTAAAACCATTCACCTTCAACTGCATGTTCACTCTCATAAGCATAGAAAAAAATTAATGAGGGGATCCCACTAAATAAGTGCATAAAATAGGCTAAATTATGTAAGATACCATAAAAACTAATAAATAATGAGAACTTTCATTCAAAATAATTCATTCAATGCATGAAATCAAACTGATTGTTAAACCATTCACCTGCAGCAGCATATTAACTCTCATAAGCAAAGAAATAATATAAAAAAGGGAGCCTATAAAAATGAAACATGATAAATACTATTATGAGATATTTAAAACAAATGAATAATAATAAGAACATTCATTCCATGCATGACATCAAACAGAATGTTGGAGCCATTCACCTGCAGTTGTATATTCACTTTCATAACCATAGAAAGAATATTAATTATTAATAGAGACAGCCCATTAAATATGCATGCACACAATATAAAAACAAGAAATAAATAAAAAACTGATAAACAATAACAAGAATACTCAATCAAAATAGTTCACTCAAAGCACGAGATCAAACTGATTGTTCATTTTAAAGTTTATTCAATTAGAATAACCAATTATTGCGAAGTGTCAGCAAATCGAGAAAAGGGCAGCAAATCGTCGTCCGATTGAATCACAGATACAGGTCCACCGTCCACAACTCTTGCCTTGATTCTTCCAGCTCGATCCACCCACAGGTATTTGATTTTAGCGGCTTTCACCAGCTGTCTGGCCTTCCCGAACAGGACTCTATGCTTTTCCGTTAACGATGCGTTGATGAATATGTGATTGGCTCCAGTCAGACCAATATCACGTGTAGTTAGAACTCCCTCATCCTTTTTCAACTGAATGAAGTCCTCCGCATCCTCCCTCCTTGTGAACTTTACTATTATCCCGGGTGTAGCTTGATTGTTGCGCTTTTTCAGCCGATGACAACAGCTGACTGCCTCATAGCCCTTTTTAAATTTAATTGCTTTCCCTACATCCTGGAATAACTTTTGCAAATTTTTCACCAGTGTACACTCAGTGTTCAGCAGTGTAAACTCAGTGTTCACCAGTGTACACTCAGTGTTCGTCAGTGTACACTCAGTGTTCATCAGTGTACACTCAGTGTTCACTCAGTGTACACTCAGGGATACCTGAGTCAGCAGAGAGCAGATGGCAAGCTGAACGCATGTCAATTTGGGCTCTGAGTTATATCTCTTTTCCACTGTTATTTCATCGATTTTTAAGTTAATTTTTGTCATACTTGTGTATTAGTGTGATATCTATCAAATAAGAGTTTTCAATTCTCATTAAGTGGTGATTTTCGAATTAATTGTGATATGAAATGTCTTCAAACAAAGCTGTTCTACGATCCCAAACTGGCAAGGCGAAAGATAAGGGTGGTGATGACATCTCTATCTCCCAAACAGCTGAGTCTCTGTCGTCTGCAGCCGAGCCAATCTCACCGGCATGCGAATCCGAATCTTTGACTGCTACTAATCAGATAGCACCTGTTACTGTTGCTGCCGTTGTGTCGTTATTGATGGAACATAAACTATTCTTAGGCAAACTTGCAACAAGTATTAGTGATAGTGTGTCTAGTATTATTGGAGCAACACTCGAGGCCTCATTACGTCCGTTAAAAGATGAAATTAAACAACTGAAAGAAGAACTCGTGGTATTAAAGTCCTACTGCTTTAATGAACTTGATGATATTCAACAGTATCAAAGGCGAAATAATGTCATCATTACCGGAATTCCAGAGGTTGCTGGTGAAGACACAAATGATAAGGTGTTACATCTATTCAACACACAACTAAAACTTAATATGTAAAAAGCATGTATTGACAGATCGCATAGAGTGGGTCAGAGGATTTTGGGTGAATCTGAAAAGACTCGGCCTATAATTGTGAAATTTGTAAGCTATCGTGACCGTCGGACTGTGTTGAATGAAAAACGTATGCTGAAGGGTTCGGGAATTGTAATGCGTGAACACTTGACAGCAAGACGAGTGGCTGTTTTCAACTAGGTTTCACGTGTTCATGGACAGAAAAATGTTTGGACTAGAGATGGGAAAATATTTTATAGAAACGCGGAGGATCGTGTGATGACTGTTGTATTGAGAGAACAAGCATCTCGTGGAAATCAAGTGCCTTATCACATGATGAACACAAATCAACCTGCAACGTGAGCATTGAACAAAACTTACTTGAACCACAATATTTATAATAATTCTATTTATTTTCTAATACAAATTACATGAAGTGTATTATCATTTATTTTTATAATCAGTTGGAACTTTAGAAAGCAGTAACGTGATCAATGGATGTATAATACATGATATGGAGGTATCAATATGTGTTTCTAATAGAAAAAACATTTTCCTTTTCTGAGAGTTGGGAAGTTCATTCCTTAACTTTCAGATGTATTATTTTGGGTAATTTCGATAGTCAGTGGTATCTGAATCATCATAGCCTGCTCCTTTCTCTCTTTCTCTCCCTCACTTTTTTTGCAAAGGCTACCTTACTTATTTTACATATCGTATTTTATTTGATTATTATATTATTTTTCTTCACTTCTTTTTAATATTTCATTAATACTTCAGATAGTTATTGAGAAGAATTTAATTTGATTCATCATATTTTACTCTTGAAAGTGTTTACTTGTCTGATGTACCAATGATCGTACAGCCCTCAAAATACAGAATAAATTTGTTCATAGGCTAGTACAAGAACGGAATAGCTTCTATCACCGTAGAAACATATAATCTTATCTGAGGTCGATAGACGATTGTTATCTAACTTACCAGGCAAGAAATAAATAAATCTGTAATTGTATGCCTTCCAAAAAATTAGTCAATGGAAAAAACCATATATGTTTATATGCTGATGGATTAGAACAGTAAAGTTATATTTGAAGGTTAGTTTCGAAATGAAAACATAACCCCGAAACAAACCAAGGCTAGCTCATTAACAAGTAGCAAATTGAGAAGGCAGTTCAACTAAACATCGATCAAAGAAATAATATATTATTAAATTTTTCATTTTTATACTTTCGTTTCTAGGCCAAATAAGCCCGAATATTTATTTACTTGAACTACAAAGAAAAATATACTTGTTAAAAATATATGAACAAATTAGCTTAGCCATATATGACGTTTGCGGGTCGATATTCTAGCATATAAAAAACAATATAAACAAAAAAATAGGAAGAAATATTTATTTATTATGATATTCGTTATTGTTATAAACATATATATCCTTGTCTACTGTATCTTATACTAGCATGTCTATGTTTTATAATCATTAGCTGTTCATTGAAGCCAATTTGAAAGTATATCATCATAGACGAATTCTATTATTTATGTATTATTATAATTATAAAAAACTATCTGATAATTTGGAACAACTTCAAATCAGGAATTTCACCATATTTTTAAAGCTTTAAAGTTGGACACAGTGACACCACCCATTCGGCGTATTGGTTACGTCACAGAATCGGACCAATCCCGAATTAATATGTAAATTTGGCAAGATAAAATTTGGAGGAGAAATTGAAGTGAAAATTGGAAGAGGAAGACTCGAGGCCATTTTGCAAGGATCATCGGTAGGATGCAGACCTAGTCCACGTACCTAATTGTTTAAAAGCTTTAATTTCTGTTTCATGTAACTTAATCTTCGTTTTCTGTTTTTTAAAAAGTTGTTCCAAAGTTCCTATAATAATTGTGATATTAAGATTTTAAATTTCATTCAAATAAACCCTGAAATCATATCAGTGAAGTCTGTTCAACATTTTTCGCCACGTGGAAGGACCCAGCCGGAACGATACATTCTACGGCCGAATATATTTCGAAGAACCAAAAAACGGAAACAAAAGTCTACGTAAGTTGTTCGAATATAAAAGGGGATCCCCATAAATCTGCAAAAATTGTACAGCGCATAAATTCGTTCAGTTAGAAAAGTCATGACTATAGTTTTAAGGGTACAAAGTTTATCATAATTAATTTTTATAATATTAAATACATTTAACTATCCACGCTGTACTTAGCCAAAAGGTCTATTTTCCTTAGGCGAAACCACACCCTGAGAATAATTTCAATTATTAATTTATTCTATTTTCTGAATCAATATTTCATATTAACTTGTTTTTTCTTGTTGAACTAGTTCAGTTTATGACCCTTTCCAAGGGCTATTATCCATTTCATTTTGTTTAATTGAAGAATACCGAACTTTCTATATAATATTTATAAATTAAAGATCCAAATCTGCTATCAACCAATATTTATTTTGTATCTATTGAAAATTATCATTCACATAATCTGTTCATTAATTTATTTCATATTTGCTGGAACAGTTTATCTCTCAGAATATATCCATATTACCGTTTTGTTAAACTGGGTTTACTCCATTTTACCTCCAAGTTCATTCTTTCTCGGCCGACACACATTGGTCATTCAGGACACGTCCTGTTTTGCAATAGCCAGACAGTAGCGAGTATAGTATCTATCATTAGACTATTATCTATTCTGGTGGTAAGTGGTGGTCGTTTTTCTTATCAAGTAGTAAATTCTGTCATTGGGAGTATCCCACAGAATCAAATAGTAAATCGACTCCCACCGGCCTGCTACACCGAGGTGAAGTGAATCCCGCATCATCAGCCGATCAACGTTGAAAAGAGAGGTAATAGATCGTATAGACAACGTTAGAATTAAACTCGGTACTCGAAATATTTACTATTTTGGTCCAGCACTTCGCTACATAACCTATAGTATTTATCAGAGACCTGGTTCGCATGGATTTGCCATTCTACCTGTTGTTTCATACGGTCTAATATCTTTCCAAATTACGGCACAAGTATTGGATTCTGGATATATTGGTCATCACTTGGAGGAAAGGTTCACTCCAAAGTTACTATCTCTGTCTGATCATAGCGACAACAGGATTTATTTTCAGCAGATTCAAGTTGCACTGTATTTTATTATTAAAGTGAATTTAATTCCACCTCACTATATTATAGCCACCTACCATATTAAGTTAGAGTCTCCGGTCCCTTACTTCGGCTACCTTTGTAGACCGACAAACCCTCTGTTGAGCAAATTAACTTTTTCAATCTGTCCCATCCATATACTAGTCATTCTGCTTCGATACATCGATTTAAGTGATATCGACAATTCGATTAAACAAATATCAACCAATCTAACCTACAAATATCTATCATTGAATCATAACCTCAAATATTACAACCGTTTAACTATTCTATTTAATCAGACTATTCTAATCATTAATTACTTGTTCATTTTGCGTCCTCTTCTTTCTACGGAACAAAACAGTGGGGCATTAAATGTTGAGAAATATTGCCCATGGTTTATGATTGTAGTTTTGGTTTAATTGTTAAAAGTTTATAAGTATCAATTGTAGTGCATGTTCATGCCCCTCCCAGGAGCAGAACTTGACACATGGCGCCCAACGTGGGGCCTCTGATGAGACCCCTAGGCATGTACAGCTACACTATTAGATTACATAATTATTTCACTAGTACCCAGAAATTTTTTCAAACTTTGGATCAATCCCAACTTGTCAAACTTAGCCTGAATATTCATCATAACAATCCTAATCAAACTAGAGGGACACAGAACCCCAATTATTAATAAGCCGTGCCCTGCATGATCAGTGCGGGTAAAAGATTTGTCAACTAGTGATGAATTTTTAGAGGAGAGAAAGAACAAACTTGAGATTGAACAGATCAATTTTGTATGTGGACTGAACCACACGAAAATTATAAAACAAGAAGGTTTCGTATCCTACCTCACAAGAAATTGCTATATGTTAGTACTATATGTCCTATTTTTATTGTTAATTTTTAATGTTTATATGTTTACCTCGAACAATTGAAGGTCAATGTGCACTGAATTATCCTCTAGTCATCTCGCGGCACTAATCACTGTGATAAATATTTGTTGTTCACTTATCTCATCACTTATCTAATTTTAAGCAAATTAGCATCGATTCGCTTGTCTGCTCACACACTACCGAACTGTCACTCGAACTTCCACGCTGTCAGCCAAGAATCTGCCACTTCACCATGGAAGACTCCAACCCCAATTCGGATGTCTCGTACCCAGTAGCACTACCCTCAGGACCCAGCGCGCAGGCGGATGCGGCAATAGTCGACGACGCTCCATCCAGCACCCCCATTCCAGTGGACGACGAGGCGGAGACCCCAAGGAGTCGCGAGCCCGGCAGCATATCCTCCATGGGTTTCAACACCAATAACCTGGGCCAGCATTCGTCCACCCAGCTCGAGCTCCAGGATGTACCAACCGCTTCACCTCCATATGCCGCTTCTTCGATACCTGCAAATAAAGAAAAAACAATATTTGAGGATACTCGCGGACCTCTATCAATAGCACTGGCAAACAGCACCCTTGCTACAAACGAACAGTTGATATTATTGAGATCGACGAACGGCGGAAGAAGGACCGAAAAGAACATCAGGAAGAGAGAGACCAGGACCGAGCAGAACAGAGGGAGAAAGAGCGCAAGCAACAGGAAGAAAGAGACAAGGACAGAGAAGAAAGAAACAGGGATCGAGAAGAACAGAGGGAGAGAGAGCGCAAGCAACAGGAAGAGAGAGACAAGGATAGAGAAGAGAGGAGAGAGGAGTACAGACAATTCTTTGCTTACATGGATAGCAAAACTACGGCCATCCTAGGACAGGTCGACCAGAGGATTGCTGAACAAGCCCAGGAAATTAAAGATAAAATCACCGATGATCTCAACATCCGAATGGATGAGATGTCCCTAAATATGGAGAGCAAACTTGCCGACTTGAACACAAACTTGCAAGTCGACATAACCAACGAAACCCAAAAGCTAGAAAAGCGGATGACGGAGAAAATAGTTGACCAAATAAAAGTGACCGAGGAACAGACCCGAGCACATTTGCAAATTGAATTAAAAAATCATCACACTAAGTGCGAAAGTGGATGCCAGCACTTAGAACAAGAGCTTAAAACTGCTATTCGAGCTGTGAGCACCTCCGTGGATCTTGTTAGTCTCAAAATTGAACAAAATACAAAGAACCAGTCAACCCTCGAGAGCCGAATAGACCACCTATCGTATCAACAGGAAAATCTAAGCAACAAGGTCAATTCCATGCAAGATGGCATTCAAGAACAAAAAACCCAGTTGGAAAGGAAAATGGCCGCCACAGATTCTAAAATCATGCATCTGGAATCCTGAATGACCTTGGCACCGAACTTGAATGGTAGTTGCACACCTGCCGACAATTCTAGCATGTTATCCCTCGTCAACAATCTGGAAAAATTTAATAATACGCCACAGTCCATACAGCCAAAACCTTTCATAAACCAGCTTAAATCCATACACCAACTAGTGCCCACCCCCTGGCCGATATGGCGCCTGAAACTAACCGCTCTTCTGTCGGGTGAACCACTATTGTTTTTCCACAACTGTGCCCAGGAGATAAAGACGTTCGAAGAATTCGAAAAAGTTTTCCTAGAGAAGTATTGGAATGCAGGGAGACAACAAGGTTTGTTGGCAGAAATTGTCTCTAGCCATTATGACACACGTGTGGATAATTCCTACACCACCTTCATCACCTGGCTCCGGTATTTGAATACGCAGCTTGATAATTCAGTACCCGAACCCGTGCTGGTAAGATTAATCATAGATAAAATGCCGAGATACATACGACTCGCATTGGCCACCCACCAAGTTACCAGCTTCAAAGAGCTGGAAAATTATCTACATTGTCTACAGACCGTGGATGACAAGCCCCAAGGCCGAAATAGACAGAGCGACTTCCGCCAGAATGACCACGCTCCCAATCAACATCCGCTTGCCACCGTCTCACCGAACTACGCACCCCATCGCAAACCCGACAACAGAGAAGAGTACCAAGTCACTTCATCTAGCCACGGACATCGTAACCCAAATCGCCCACCACAAACATATAACAACAACCACAGAAACTTCAACTCCACTTATAATAACCCGTCTCATTACGACGGACGAGACCAAATTCAACGGCGCTCAAATAACAATAACCCAAATCAACAACATCGAAGGGAGAACATAGTAAACACCGACCGGACACAGCAGAAGCCGCAGTATAAAGAAGCTTCTGGAGGCCAAGTTAGCAAACCCGGACCTAGCAACCAGAGTAATTCACCGAACTCCTGACTAGACGACCGTGCCTGTCTTCAAGCACTGTTAACACATGTGAATTCCAGACCGGCCAATATGTTAGCAGCGCGAAATCAGGACAGGCGACGACTATGTTATCAGCATCGTCACCCGAAGCACGTGAGGTATAAACCCCGTCAATTGGCTAACAACGACCAATCCCTTCAAACCTATCTACCCCTCGAGATTGCCAGTACCAGATTAGAAGAAGAGGTTAACTGCTGTATAAATTTCCGAGACGACATTCCAGAAGCGCTGATAGAAGAAACTGATAACCTACCGCAGAAAATAAATGCCTGTTATCAAACCTACATTACAATCCAGCTAGCATCATTAAACCTCCGCATATTGATCAACACCGGTTCTCAATGTAGCTTGATACAGAACGACTTATATAATCAAATAAAAAGTACAACTGAAATCGCTACGCTACCTCTCTCGTCAACTTACCTGTCAGGTATCAATCCTGGACGTCGCCTTAGAGTAATGACCCCAGGCCTCCTTGAAATCCAGGACGAGCAGCAGCAGTTACCGCACACAATCCCAGATCCACCTGTAAGCAGAACGCCCCCAAGTATTGAGAATGATAGTACACATCACCATAAAACAACAGCAACAAAATCCAAATACACACAACTACTCTCAGAAAATAAACACAACCATCAAGCCAAATTCAAGTCAACAGTATCAACATCCAAACACCGATCAAGGAGATTAACGTCTGGAAAAAGGCAGAGACACACCGGGCCTAAACAGCGACCAGCCGCCGAGAAGGAGTTTAGGACACGGGACCAGCCGTACGACTTCAGGAGGAATAGGAGGAGAAATCAGCATCGGAAGGCCAGGAGGCGGAAGAAGAGAGGGAAGAAACGTACGCACTGACGCCCCCATGACCGTTTCAAACCGCACCACCAGAAGGACGCATGGACACTGGACGGGAACCACTGTGAAGAAGCCCACCAGATGGACCACAACGACCGACTCTAGGATGAGGGACAAAAAGCAACTGATGGCATGCATAGGAGGCACATCAGATTTAAGCAAGCTGCTTATCTGTGTGACCACCAAAATTGGAAGGACAATTGGAATAGACCCGAAAATAGAAGAAAGGAAATCATGGATTATTGTTACTGGAAGGAAAATGATATGGAACTATTGGATATGGAAATGTGTTGTATGAAATCGAAAAAATCAATGAGTTATATGTGGGAAATGAAGGTACCCGATTATTGTTTGTTAAGAAATTGTAGTATGAAATGGAGAAGAAATGTTTTGATGTGCTGTATTATGTTTATTATCAGCGTGGCTGCGGTATTAATGAAAGGTTGTGATATTGATATGATGATGTTATTGTTAAAGATTGTGATGTTGCTATTGAGAAAATTTATTGATAAAGTGAAGATAGGTAATTTGATATTTTTTATTATTATTGTAAGCATGATGGGAAGGTATAAATGGAAAACTGGTATATGTTGGTGTAGTAAATACGATCAGAAAGCAGTGAGGGAATGCGATTGGAAAAAATTGATGAATGGTGGTGATAAAACAAACAAATTATATAATTACAATAATATAGTAAAAGGAACAAGGCAGATAAACATTTTGAACCGATACCTGAAATACCGGGGCTTCAAATTTATGAAAAAGAATTATCAAATAGGAACAAGCTTACCCAAATAATACCGAATGAGGGACAGCAAAATGGAAATTCAATTCAACTTCATTAAATAATAGCCAAGCTTCATATGTCAACGATATTATACACACTGGATTTCATCTTAGCGGTTGTGATTGTCTCCAACAACAACAACATAGCACCTAACCTATTTCATGTAACCAGTTCAACCAGTCATTATCAAGATTATAAGAACATTCAATAAACATTTGAAGCATCACAGGCAAATTGAAAGCATCATCTAAATTCACCAGTTTATTTAGTAGGCAAACAAAATTAAATTATCAATTTTAGATCGTCAACAAAGATCCAGTTTGCAGTATCAGCCTAGCTAACCTAAGAAAAAGGTACAACAGCTACGGGAGTAAACAAACGCAACGAAAGGATGAATAAACATTGGTGGTCAGCGAAATAAGCAGGCATCGGTCTAATCAATGATGATAAAGAGAGTAAACAATTTTTTATCTCTGTGATACTCACCGTGTAAATATTATGATATTTTGTCCACAACGAGGCGAGGTCGAGTTCCAACTCAAACTAAAACAAAGCTCCATGGACATTGTTACAGACCTGAAAAAGAAAATTATAATTAAAAATGAAGCCGGATAAATTTGTCCAATTAAGAATCTGTGCACAAATTGCGTACATATTATTAAATGTAATATTGAGAATATTAAATTAAGCATTCGGCCTGAATGCACAGGAAATTGTTTCGAGATTGTGAAAATTGATAGCCAGCTGTAAGCAAAAGAACGCATCAAGCAAAAGTGCCAACTTCACAAATGCCAAAAATTGTAAAATTGTTCGAGGAAATATTGTATTTATAAATGTATGCCATGTAAAAAACCAATGAGAAAGACCAAAAATAATTTTATGTTTATCATTATATGTCTATTTTATGTTATTGCATGGAAAAAGAATTAGATATCGACCCATAACCTCAAAGATATGAAGTAATAGATCAAAATTATGAAAAAGAATCGATTCGCCTAGTCTGTACCAAATTTAAGTATATAATACCTACTGATTAATATAAAGTTAGCCAAAGTTAAATGTTATAAACGTTCTATGTCCATTTTTGTGTAAGAGTCATCCAGGACAGGCGGTATCTAATGAAAACATCAACTCAGTACACATGATTGCTCGAAAGGAAAGTAGCCGGAAATTAGCTACCCGATGTCGACTAACTGTTGAAGTCACATCTATGTTTTAAACATTGCATTGCATGGCGAAATGCCAAAAATCTATACTTTGAGGTAAATGTATCACAGTATCGTTTACACTCACCTTTGTAAAGAGATCAACCTGAAAAAATCAGCTTGACTCTATATAATTCATAGGAGACTAGAGGGACAGACCTCACTCCTAAAGATTACTACCAATGGCCTGCGTGCCATTAAGGGGTACCTTATCACCTTAAGTTGCACTGGATGAGTCTGCGCACCATCTAGGGCACTTTGAACCCGTTTTGTGTTCGATGAACCAAAAATTTGCTCAGTTAATTGAGACCCGCTACGTAAGATAGCAGATACCGAGTCAATCATTTGGTACTTGAGTAAATCGAGCCTGCGCGCTCATAGATCCTGTTCCTGTATCATAAACCCGCCGACTCGATTTAGAGGGACTTTTTTGTGATGTACCAATGATCGTACAGCACTCAAAATACAGAATAAATTTGTTCATAGGCTAGTACAAGAACGGAATAGCTTCTATGATCGTAGAAACATATAATCTTATCTGAGGTCGATAGACGATTGTTATCCAACTTACCAGGCAAGAAATAAATAAATCTGTAATTGTATGCCTTCCAAAAAATTAGTCAATGGAAAAAACCATATATGTTTATATGCCGATGGATTAGAACAGTAAAGTTATATTTGAAGGTTAGTTTCGAAATGAAAACATAACCCCGAAACAAACCAAGGCTAGCTCATTAACAAGTAGCAAATTGAGAAGGCAGTTCAACTAAACATCGATCAAAGAAATAATATATTATTAAATTTTTCATTTTTATACTTTCGTTTCTAGGCCAAATAAGCCCGAATATTTATTTATTTAAACTACAAAGATAAATATACTTGTTAAAAATATATGAACAAATTAGCTTAGCCATATATGACGTTTGCGGGTCGATATTCTAGCGTATAAAAAACAATATAAACAAAAAAATAGGAAGAAATATTTATTTATTATGATATTCGTTATTGTTATAAACATATATATCCTTGTCTACTGTATCTTATACTAGCATGTCTATGTTTTATAATCATTAGCTGTTCATTGAAGCCAATTTAAAAGTATATCATCATAGACGAATTCTATTATTTATGTATTATTATAATTATAAAAAACTATCTGATAATTTGGAACAACTTCAAATCAGGAATTTCACCATATTTTTAAAGCTTTAAAGTTGGACACAGTGACACCACCCATTCGGCGTATTGGTTACGTCACAGAATCGGACCAATCCCGAATTAATATGTAAATTTGGCAAGATAAAATTTGGAGGAGAAATTGAAGTGAAAATTGGAAGAGGAAGACTCGAGGCCATTTTGCAAGGATCATCGGTAGGATGCAGACCTAGTCCACGTACCTAATTGTTTAAAAGCTTTAATTTCTGTTTCATGTAACTTAATCTTCGTTTTCTGTTTTTTAAAAAGTTGTTCCAAAGTTCCTATAATAATTGTGATATTAAGATTTTAAATTTCATTCAAATAAACCCTGAAATCATATCAGTGAAGTCTGTTCAACATTTTTCGCCACGTGGAAGGACCCAGCCGGAACGATACATTCTACGGCCGAATATATTTCGAAGAACCAAAAAACGGAAACAAAAGTCTACGTAAGTTGTTCAAATATAAAAGGGGATCCTCATAAATCTGCGAAAATTGTACAGCACATAAATTCGTTCAGTTAGAAAAGTCATGACTATAGTTTTAAGGGTACAAAGTTTATCATAATTAATTTTTATAATATTAAATACATTTAACTATCCACGCTGTACTTAGCTAAAAGGTCTATTCTCCTTAGGCGAAACCACACCCTGAGAATAATTTCAATTATTAATTTATTCTATTTTCTGAATCAATATTTCATATTAACTTGATTTTTCTTGTTGAACTAGTTCAGTTTATGACCCTTTCCAAGGGCTATTATCCATTTCATTTTGTTTAATTGAAGAATACCGAACTTTCTATATAATATTTATAAATTAAAGATCCAAATCTGCTATCAACCAATATTTATTTTGTATCTATTGAAAATTATCATTCACATAATCTGTTCATTAATTTATTTCATATTTGCTGGAACAGTTTATCTCTCAGAATATATCCATATTACCGTTTTGTTAAACTGGGTTTACTTCATTTTACCTCCAAGTTCGTTCTTTCTCGGCCGACACACATTGGTCATTCAGGACACGTCCTGTTTTGCAATAGCCAGACAGTAGCGAGTATAGTATCTATCATTAGACTATTATCTATTCTGGTGGTAAGTGGTGGTCGTTTTTCTTATCAAGTAGTAAATTCTGTCATTGGGAGTATCCCACAGAATCAAATAGTAAATCGACTCCCACCGGCCTGCTACACCGAGGTGAAGTGAATCCCGCATCATCAGCCGATCAACGTTGAAAAGAGAGGTAATAGATCGTATAGACAACGTTAGAATTAAACTCGGTACTCGAAATATTTACTATTTTGGTCCAGCACTTCGCTACATAACCTATAGTATTTATCAGAGACCTGGTTCGCATGGATTTGCCATTCTACCTGTTGTTTCATACGGTCTAATATCTCTCCAAATTACGGCACAAGTATTGGATTCTGGATATATTGGTCATCACTTGGAGGAAAGGTTCACTCCAAAGTTACTATCTCTGTCTGATCATAGCGACAACAGGATTTATTTTCAGCAGATTCAAGTTGCACTGTATTTTATTATTAAAGTGAATTTAATTCCACCTCACTATATTATAGCCACCTACCATATTAAGTTAGAGTCTCCGGTCCCTTACTTCGGCTACCTTTGTAGACCGACAAACCCTCTGTTGAGCAAATTAACTTTTTCAATCTGTCCCATTCATATACTAGTCATTCTGCTTCGATACATCGATTTAAGTGATATCGACAATTCGATTAAACAAATATCAACCAATCTAACCTACAAATATCTATCATTGAATCATAACCTCAAATATTACAACCGTTTAACTATTCTATTTAATCAGACTATTCTAATCATTAATTACTTGTTCATTTTGCGTCCTCTTCTTTCTACAGAACAAAACAGTGGGGCATTAAACGTTGAGAAATATTGCCCATGGTTTATGATTGTAGTTTTGGTTTAATTGTTAAAAGTTTATAATTATCAATTTTAGTGCATGTTCATGCCCCTTCCAGGAGCAGAACTTGACACTTGTTATTTATCGTACTCAATCATTCAAGTCTCTTGACTTGAAGAAATAAATTGTAATTTGCAACTTTAAAGATATACTATTGCATGACTGAGTTCAGATATCATTGATTGTGAAGCATGTGTCTTATGTAACTAATGCAGTTGAATTATGAAACATTATGATATTAATTCAGTTCTATTTTAATTTATTTCTTGTTTTATTTCTGTTTATATAAGTTCGTTGGTTTCTAGTGAGTGGAAAATGAAATGGTACTTATTAAATGTATTAAAGATGATACCATTTGTAAGTTTGTAAGCTTAGAATTTGAATTATTATGGAACTGTCCGATAACATTTATCTTGAATTTAGAATTTTTCCTCATCTCTCTATCTGTTCATAACTGAAACACCATTATTCTATATCGATGATAATTTTCTTGTTACTGAGTCCTCATGACATTTGTGCGATTGTCTTCAAATAGAATCAGGAATCTTTTTAATTTTATTTTGTATAATATCATTTTGCAAGTTTATTGTACATAATTATTGAGTGTGATTGTAACGATGGATGTGTGTGAAATTCAAAGAAGACTCAACGATTATCCTAATTCATTAAGGCTGTGTCATATCAATGCTGAGTCCCTTCCAGGTCACTTTGATGATTTCAAGGAAATGTTTTTATCATTGAGTTTTGATGTAATTGGTATTAGCGAGTCTTGGTTGAAGCCTTCTTTGCCTGATTCAATCTTCGAATTGTCTGATTACAAATTATTCCGTAATGATAGGCTAGGGAAGGGTGGAGGGGGTGTCGCTGTATACATACGATCTTTGCTTTCACCGAAACTGTTGCATTCTTCTCCGCAACCCTATTCAAAGTCACCAGAATTTCTCTTCATTGAGATCTCGTCGGATGATTGTAAGATTCTCATTGGTGTAGTATATCGTCCTCCTAAGGCGGGAAGGCTGTCTCTTTTTGAGAATGCCTTACTGAATTATATGCACTTATATCAGCATATAATATTGCTTGGTGATTTCAATTGTGATTTATTGAAAGATGGCTTCGAAAAGAATCAACTTATGACTTTGATTAACTCTTTGGATCTCAAGGTTATAAATTCATCAACTCCAACTTATCTTCTTTCCAATACTAAAACACTTTTGGATCTGGTACTTGTTAGTGAACCTAATTTTGTTTCTCATTATGGTCAGTTTCCTGCACCTTGCTTTTCTCATCACGACTTGATTTTTGTTATTTATGACCTATCGGTACAATCAACTGCTGGGGAACATTTCACATACAGGAATTTCAGGAACTTTGATATTGAAAAGGTATTGAATGAGGCAATTGATATGCCTTGGCATCAAATTGGTCTTTTAAATGATATAAATGATAAAGTATCACTATTTAATCAAATGATTGTGGATGTTTTCGATAAGCATGCACCAATCCATGTTGCTCATACTAAACATAAACCAGTGCCATGGATTACTAGGGAGATTCTACAAGCAAGGCGTGAAAGGGATAGGGAAAAAGGAAGTTCAAAAGGTCTAATAGTGAGGCTGATTTCAACAGTTTCAAAGCATTGCGAAATAGAGTTAAATCTTTATGCCATAATGCAAAATTACGATTCTACCACAATACATTCAATTGTAATAAGTCTACTTCTTTTCGATAATGTCCGTCGTCTGGGTGCTCATCGGAATAAGAAGCAAAATATTAGTATTGATCTCCCACTAGATGAATTAAATGATTATTTTGTTGAACCCATCAACCCAACTACCCCTATTAATAATGAGGATATATCACAAAACCAATTAATCAACCAGTTTCTTCATGTCCTTCCAGATGAACCATTCTTTTTCTCATATGTTTACCCGGCAGAAGTATCTCATATTATCCTCAACGCAAATAAAAACGCTAAAGGGGTGGATGGTATTCCAATTCTTTTCTACAAAAAGCTACTTCCCATTCTGCTTCCCACAATCACCCACATCTTTAACTTTTCTCTGCAGTCAAGTGTTTTTCCTGACTTATGGGAGTGTTCATTGATTAAACCTATCCCTAAAACTAAAAATGCATCAGCTCCCAATGATTTCCGCCCAATCAATATTCTCTGTTCGATATCCAAAGCACATGAGAAGATAGTTCATAGGCAGGTAGTTGAATATCTGTCCCGTTTCAATTTCTTCGCCAAGTTTCAATCTGGATTCAGACCTCATCATAGTACAAGCACTGCTCTGATTAAGATAACTGATGATATTCGGGCTGCACTGGACAAGAGGTTGACTGCTGGTACTCTTTTGGTACAGTTTGATTTCAGCAAAGCTTTCGATAATGTGAATCATCTCATACTGTTGGGAAAGTTGAAAAATCAATGCAATTTTTCTCTCTCCACATTGGCATGGTTCAAATCTTACCTGGTGGGTCGATCTCAGGCTGTGGTGGGGACAGCTGGTGACGTCTCCTCTTGGCGTATTATCAATCAAGGAGTCCCACAAGGCTCGGTGTTAGGTCCTCTTCTATTTTCAATTTATATTAATAATGCTCCAATGATTCTCAACAATACCTCTTATCATCTATTTGCTGAAGACCTGATAATTTATTCACATTTTCAAAAATCGCAGTTCACACATGTCATTGATCAAGTGAACAACGATATAGCATTGCTTGTTGAGTGGGCTTCTGTTCATAGGCTGACGCTTAACCCTTCAAAAACCCGAAGTATTGTCATTGGACATCCTGGGCTGTTGAACCAATTGGACGTCACTAGTGCACCTCCAGTGACCATAAATGATACTAATATTCCTTACTGTTCCAGTGTCAGAAATTCGTTGAATAACTATAGTGAGGTCCACCTTATAATGGCAGTGTTTGATTAGCAATGGTATTGCTATCCTTGTCTATCATCCAACAAAGCGGATAGTACTATCTCTTTCTCGCTTTACTCTGCTGTCAGATCGTCTTTAAGTCTCTATCAAGAGATCTTCAATCAGGTACTTGAGGATGAGAATACTGCGTGAGGTCTACTGTTCACAGAACCACTAGTAATTAATCAACAAAGTATTCCATCTTATTCTCAGGAAAAAATTGATTTTCAATAAAAATTCAGGAGCCCCGCCCCATCTATGCAAAGTTTGATTTTAGATTTCCAATTATCAGAAATGATTTATACAGGAAATTTTGAATGAAGAAGATTGAGAATGAAAATCTTAACAATTAATGCCCATCAACGTTTTCACCTAAAATTGAAAATAAGCTCGGAATTCGAGAAAATGTGATAATTGAAATGCATACTTAATGAGAGAGGCAACTGTTGATTCTATCAAGTCATGCACTGGAAGAGATAGCAGAGTTCATCTCTTCAGCTGGTCAATTTCAAATTGTAATGCAAATTTTCATAACGGCAAGGTTCGTTGGGTGAGTGCGCCACACCAGTTTTTTACTTTCCTTGCCCTATTACCATAGGTAAGGAAAGTATTGCTTTCCGAAAAAAATTAAGGTACCCAAATTTCTAAATTTCTATAAGTTTCAAGGTCTCCTGAGTCAAAAAAGTGGTCTTTGTGTGTGTGTGTGTGTGTGTGTGTGTGTGTGTGTGTGTGTGTGTGTGTGTGTGTGTGTGTGTGTGTGTGTGTGTGTGTGTGTGTATGAGTGTATGTGCGTCTGTGTACACGATATCACATCTCCCGATTAACGAAATGACTTGAAATTTGGAAATTTAAGGTCCTTACACTATAAGGATCCGACACGAACAATTTCGACCAAATGCAATTCAAGATGGCGGCTAAAATGAAGAAAATGTTGTCAAAAACAAGGTTTTTCGCGGTTTTTTTGAAAACGGCTCTAACGATTCTAATCAAATTTATACCCAAAATAGTCGTAGATAAGCTCTATCAACTGCAACAAGTCCCATATCTGTAAAAATTTCAGGAGCTCCACCCCATCTATGCAAAGTTTGATTTTAAATTCCCAATTATCAGGCTTCAGATACAATTTGAACAAAAAATTTTAAGTGGCAAGATAAAAATCTCTACAATTAATGTTTAGTAACATTTTCACCTAAAATTGAAAATAAGCTCGAAATTAGAGAAAATAAGATCATTCAATTATTGCAAACTGTTGGCAACTGTTGATTCTATTAAATGATTCACTATGAAGAGATAGCAGACTTCGTGTGTCTGCAGCACTATTGTCCTGTCACCAGCTGGCTCAGATCTTAGAAAAGTAGACTTGAGATGCGCGTGAACACTAGCTTCAGGTGATCAATTTTCATAACGGCAAGGAAAGTTGTGTGAGTGCGCCACACCAGATTTTTACATCTTGCAGTTAGTTGAGAAGAAGTATTTTGGAGTATTATAAAGAAACTTTGTGGATGAAACAATCTTTTTTCTGAAACACGTCCCCAGGAGAGATATTCAACTAGCAGTACCCTCATCTTAGTAGCTAAACTCCTCACCGCTATGGGACTCTTAACCAGCTCCTATTGAATCTATCAAGTGGAGCGTGGTTGGGTGGGGAGGACCAATGGCAACGCTTGTAGCAAATAAAACTTGGAGAATTACGGCAAAACAGAACAGAACACGAAACAAATAACGTAGAACAGAGAAGAAAACGGAAGAAGACAAAGTAGTTTAGTTGTTTTATCGTTTGCCGGAATTGTGTGTGGGAGGAGGTCACAGTTATTGGACATGAATTGGATCACGTTTGCTCACGAAATAACGACGATTACTGGGATGAGAGAGAGAGAGAGCGAGTGAGAGAAAGAGAGAGAGAGTGAGAAGGCAATAAGGATCAGGAAGAAGAGGGAGGAAGAGAGTATGATGAGACGAAAAGTCTTGCTGGAATGGAATCCTTAATACCATTATTTTGCAACGGAGTCTGATTTTGACGCGAGTGGAGATGGTTGAGACAAGATTTGTGTTACGGATGCCATTTTTCAACAAAACTGCCACGAAGAACGGGAATCGAACCAGTGAGTTCCACAGCATTTTTGAATTCAGATTCCAGACCTCACAGATGTGGTCTGATGAGCAGATCTCTAGTTAATCGGTGCGAAAGCTGAAATAAGCTAACTGAGCATGTCTCACTGCTGTATTCCTATATTATGAAATAACGGCGTTAAGAGACTCTTGACTGAAATAGCTGGATGAGGGCTGGTTTCCAAGCTCGGGATTTAGCTAAGTTCTAGACGGTACATCAGATATACCGGTATCTATCCTCTATTAAAGGCAGTGGAAAGGCAGAGAATCGGCAACGCTGTTCTCCTATCCTTCTCCACTGTCATTATAGCGTGGACCTCACTATCTATATATATAAAAGCGGAATGGCACTCACTGACTGACTCACTCACTCGCAGAACTAAAAATCTACCGGACCAAACACGTTCAAATTTGGTAGGTATGTTCAGTTGGCCCTTTAGAGGCGCACTTAGAACGGATTTGGAGAAATTTACAAAGATACGCCCAAAATCTGCGTTTTTCCAGCGTTTTTAATCGTTTTCTCAGATTTATCGAGAACAAATTAATAGAAATTGTTAAATTTAGTACAGAAGCTATTGCTAGGGTGTAATAATGTTGTGCTAGAAGGCATTTGCAATAACGTCAAAGATACGCCCAAAATCTGCGTTTTTCCAGCGTTTTTAATCGTTTTCTCAGCTTTATCGAGAACAAATGAACAGAAAATCTTCAAATTTAGTACAGAAGCTCAGCTGGGGTGTGATAATGTTGTGTTAGAAGGAATTTGAAATAACGCGAAAGATACGCCCAAAACTAGCGTTTTTCAAGCGTTTGTTATTGCTTTTTCTCAGATTTATCGAGAACAAATGAACAGAAATTGTTCAGATTTAGTACAAAAGCTCAGCTAGGGTGTAATAATGTTGTTCTCAACTCAAAACATGCAAGGAATTTAAAACTCTTATGAAAAATCTAATGCGTGACCTTGGAAAATATAAAAGTTTAATACTGGAAAGCTTTATAGATAAACTTATTAAATCTAATTGAATTTCTTTCTTTTCACAAACTGTCATTCATCACATCTTACCACTCCTTCTTTTTATTCTTCTACTTCACCTGATCCTTCCCCTCTCCTTCTTTGTGAAACAGGCTCAGAATTGCCAATACACAGCTACTCCTCCAATCGCTGCTAGAAAAGTAATCTCTCTTTTACCCTCAACCAATTCCCTGCCTCCCTCCCACCCACAAATCCACTGAAATACGGAGCGCGTCTTAACTCACGTATTTCATGAGCCTCAATAAACGAGCGGATCGCGGCTTATTTATATGGCTTCCAAACCAAATCGGAAGCGGACAAACCTAAAAATGATGCTACGTTCTCAGAGAAACGTTTGCAGTTTACTTCAGGCACAAAATAGAGCGAGAAATTGTTTCTTTACTCCGAGCTTCAGTTCAGCTTTGAAAGGAAGCAGAAGAAACTGAACAAAAAGTTGAGCAATCTCAGGGCGAGAACATATTAGGCGTTTTTTCGGACGTTTTTTAGCCTCATATATACGTCGACGTGAAATTCAAAAAGGAACATACCTGTCAAATTTCATGAAAATCTATTGTTGCGTTTTGCTGTAAATGCGGAGCATAAATATAAACATAAAAACATGAAAACAAAAAACCATTCAAACATAAAGAGAAATGCAAAACCGTCGACTTGAATCTTAGACCTCACTTCGCTCGGTCAATAATACAAAAGGGAAAGTAGTCTCCTAACGCCATTATTACCGTAAAAATCAGACTATAGAAATATTCATCATAAATCAGCTGTCGAGTGGATTCTTAATTGCATGCATTAACACATGCGATTATAATATCTCAATGTAACTTGGTGAAAAATCAGCTGTTGTGTGGAATATTAATTGCATGCTTCACTGCATGCAATTTTTATGCACTATATTTTAATGCACTGTCAATTGCATGTAATGACGCATGCAACTAATTACTAAAATAACATAGCACTTTCTTTCCACCTTTCTCTGCTTTCTACTCGGGCTGACCTGTTGCCAGTATGTCTTTAGCTTTTGATGTTAGCATTTTTAATACACCAACCCTAACAGCCATTACCCGTTTTCACACCGATATCTCGCCAACACGACATACAGACCAGATTTACTCCGATGGACAGTAAAATACTAGTTTATTGACGTTGGGAATATACTTGATTATTTTTAACAAGAAAGGACAGTTAGGGCCGGCTTCCAAGCTCGGGATTCAGCTAAGTTCTAGACTTTAAACAGCTGGAGTCAGAAAAATGGTTATCCAAAACGGGGCGTAGTCGCAGTCCACGTTTAAATCAAATTTTGAAAAACTGGAAAATTGAACACAAAATAAAATAAAGAGAAAATATTGTAAAGTCCCAGCTATTTTGAATTGTTCAGGAATGTTTCATTTCGTCAAGGAAAAACGTTTCCAATTAAAGAAATTAGAAAATGAAGTTATCATGAAATCTTCGACTATGCCACGTTTTGGAAAGCCAAGATTTTCTGAATCCTGCTGATTAAAGTCTAGAACTTAGCTGAATCCCGAGCTTGGAAGCCGGCCCTCATCAGTAGTAACGATCGTTTCGACCTGGTTTAGGTCATCATCAGACCATCATCAAACTTAGCCTACTCTAATGTCTCCAATGTTACTTCAAACATGCAAATAGATTGGAAGTTGCATTTGTTCAAATGCTAATAAATGAATAATTATTATCAAACGAAAATCCTGAATGCTGTAAATCACCTCAAAGACGTCTGCTACCGCAAATTTTTACCCTGTTGTCAATATTTTCAGTAGCAGAAGTCTTCAGGGTGATTTATAGCATTTAATTGGATTTTTTTGTTTAATAATATTCATTAAAGTTACTCAAATGATAGTGAGAAAGAACGGATATGCAACACAGTATTCAATATGATTATTGCAAAACTATTGATATCTATGGCAATTTTATATACTGTAACCCCACTACGAAACATAGAAATGTGAAAATAGCTATTTATGTATTAAGAGCGTAATGCGCGACTTTATCGCTCACGCAAAACAGTTATCACGCAACGCGAAGCGGAGCGTGATAATTTTGCAAGAGCGATAAAAAAGCATTACGCGCGAATTACATACAAAAATTTTTCTACAACTGCACAAACCTGTTAAATCACTTAAAACTGGCGTAGTTTATAATAATTCGTCGACACTGATATCCATCATGGCTGTAGAATCGGTACAAATACCGACTTTTTAGGTTAAGATCTGACCGAGAGTGGTTTGTCTTTTGGGGAGCTGCTTATCATCAGCTGATTAGCGAGCGTAAAGAAACTCTTGCGCATGCGCGAATGATAAGCGAGCGTAAAGAAAATGTACTGTGCATGCGCAGATGGTTAGCGAGTGAAAAGTAGATTCTCCTCAGAAATAAGCTGTTTTACGAGGAGAATTGAGTATGTAAATTCTTTCTTTACGTACAGTTGTAGAAAAAATATTATAAATCACTAAGCACTGTGGTCATTTTATTAGTGGAGTAATTGACAGATGAAATCCCCACCATTGTAAACATTGTCAGAGTGCTTTGTGTGTAGGAGACAAATCACACCATATTAAGAACAGGGAACCGGGCTACTGCATTATTCATGTATCTTATCATTATATGGTTGGGGCTTAAAACCAGCCCCTGTGCTCTTTCCGTAGAATAACACCAGTAAAAAGCGAAATTGGGGTAAAAAAAGGAAAACACACGTTCTTTTCGCTTGTCACCCTCTCTTGAATCACGCCCCCTCTAACGAAATAAGGCAATTGCTCACTGTTTTGAAAGTGATAAATGATGACTATTCTGTTAATACTGGTACTTTGCTGTGCTGGAGGTTGTTAGACGGCTCTCGTGGGAAGGAATTTTGTATTCTTACGCTGATAGTGTGCTTAGAAATTGTATCAAAGTCTGGTTCTCGGACGTCTATAGAAGTGCGTACAGACTTATGTGGTATTTCAATTTTAATCAGCTGATATTTGTAACCTATTATATTAAGCGAGCAATTTCTGTATAAATATATCTGACTACCTTTATATCTGGCTATATTTAGTAAGGGACTCTTTGTCTTAAGATATATTGTAAAGTATGTACCATTAAACGTAGCAAAATCTGTATACTTTTCTCTGATTTACACTCATCTTGTCTATTGTCCTTCTATTGTCTCTTGTCCCCTGTAGAGATGCCTTCATAGATTTAAAAATTCTAACTTTACCATGTATTTACATCTACAGAGTTGTTCTTTTTATTGCTAATAACTTAGACTCATTCAAAACTAATTCTGATATGCATGGCTATAATACACGAGGTAGTGGCAATCCATGTATTGTTCAGCATAGATTGAAGTTTTCCGACAAAGACCCTCTAACCTATGGTCTGAGACTATTAAATAAGCTACCTAGATCTCTGTCCATGTCATCTGCAACTTTTAAAAAAGATCTGTATACTTTTCTTGCGGAGAAAGCATATTATAGTGTGGAAGAGTTCCTCACTGATAGATAAATATTGTTTATTTCATGTCTGTAGTATTTAATACACGTGGTTGGATTGCTGGCTGTGACATGCTTATTCATATGACATTCTTTAGGCTATTTTGAATTATTCTGACGATATATGTTAAGTTTTTGTGATATCTTTTTATAGATTTTGTGTATTGTTTTACAATTTATTGTAAATATTGTCTTTTGACTTTTTTAAATTATTGTAAATATGGACTTGGCCTGTACTTTCTTGTATTGTTTATGGCTTAATAAATATCTTATCTTATCTTATCTATATCTGGTTATTTATGTTTAATGGATCTCGAAAACGGCTCTAACGATTTTCACGAAATTTGGAACATAGTAGGTTTATGATATAAAGATTCGATAGCACTAGGTCTCATCCTTAAGAAAACTCGCTGAACGACATTAAAAGGATAATTCATCCTTGGTGTTGCAGCTGTTTCAAATATATCTGGTTATTTATGTTTAATGGATCTCGAAAACGGCTCTAACGATTTTCACGAAATTTGGAACATAGTAGGTTTATGATATAAAGATTCGATAGCACTAGGTCTCATCCTTAAGAAAACTCGCTGAACGACATTAAAAGGATAATTCATCCTTGGTGTTGCATCTGTTTCAGAGTTGTAGATAGTAAAAAATGAGTATGTGAAAAATCAAAATATCGCATCCCCGACATTCATAAGATGACGTATAGCCAGCTGTGAAATATAAACACGATCATTTTAGAGAATTGTGTTCTGTTTATCAATAAATAAATAAAAATAACGAGCAAAGCTCGGTGCCCCGATATTGCTTACTATATCTGTATTTTACACTTACTGGCTCTGTATAAATGCAGTTATGAACAGAATACCACTGGTGACCCCCTGGGTTGGAGAACTCGCTCAAGAACTGTTGCATTGTAATCTTTGAAACCCACAACTTTCAATTATACAGAGTTGATGAAAATTAACTCAACCCGTATCAGATCAATATCTTAACCCGTATCAGTTGATGTAAAAGTTGTAAATTATGCTGTATATTAACCAGCTTAATTCATGTGTCAGGGCATGAAGATCTGTCTGTGTGATAGCTCCCAAATAGCCTCATCTGATGCTATAAACGAATGGATGGAAAAACTGTTGTAATTTATTGCATTCAATGAATTCTTCAGCTGACTATATGATAAATCACAACAATTTTATTCTTATGCAATTTCAATGTTATTTATTATATTCTGAGAAAGGACGAAGGAATGAGTCAATTTTGTTGTCCAACGAGCTTTTAACTGTAAAAAGGTTCGAAGAATACGTGTTTAAAGTTCTAATCTGATTCTTCCTAAAGTTAATAAGTTATTGTAGAACATACAAATAAATAGATGGAAAACGACTTTGGCCTTCAGTAAGTCAAAGCTGAGAACTTGCTAACGCTCGTTCAATCAGCTGATGGAAAGTGAAATGCGTGTGCTCATGGCGCTTATGAATTGATGGAATCGTTGATGGCACTAGATCATTTTGATTGAAATACGATTTTAATATACATTTTTCGCTCATGGAACCATTTCGATTCGATTATAAGTTTTCTGGCTGTATCAAAAATCTTTTTTCCTACAGTTACCTTGAAAAGTGGCCATTGCTGCACTGATTACAGAACGCAAAGAATCACTATTCCGCTCTAGTGCGGGAAAAATTCTTCTGCACTCCAGATTTGCAACATGGCAACGCAAAATACTTAGTAGGTTATATGGAGCAACAGTGCAGCAAAATCAAAATGAAGTTGGTAACAGTGACTGCTGTGGCTGCTATAGTGAGCAGTGGTGCAACGAAGCACAACGCGCTAATTATTAGTATTAGATATTATAACCAAGGACAACATTTTTATTCAATTTGACAATAAATTAAGGTTTTTATCAATAATAAAATTATACAGAAAAACATTTGATGCATTTCAGGCAATTTTACCCATAATTACCCACTTTTCATATTCAATGGTAACTGTAGGAAAAACTTAATGTGAAATACGTGCGCAAAGTTCCTCTGCTGCACTCAAGAAACCATTCCGCCCTCGCCTACGGCTCGGGCGTAAACGTTTCTTTCGGTGCAGCAAACTGTCACTTTGCGCACTAGTTGCACAAATAACTATTTCTCTGGAATTCACAAAGACAATTCAATGAGTTTAAATATCTGAAAGCACATCTGAAACACAAATTCAACAAAGTATTTAACGACTGATTTGAAAAAATTCAAATCTTCTTCTAGCGAAGGACTCAGGAGTCATCTAATTACGATAGTACTCGTATATAGACACAAATACTTCTCAACGGATTTGAACAGAATTACATCAGTAGAGAATCGATTATTCAGACATCGGATATTCAAATGACCGATTATCCGGACGTCTACTGGATTATCCTATACTATTAAACGAGCAATTTCTGTTTATATGTTTAGATGTTTCATGTTTGTATTTCACCGGATCTCGAAAACGGCACCAACGATTCTCACGAAATTCAAAGCATACAATATAAAAAATCGATTGCACTAGGTCTCATCCCTGGGAAAACTTGTTGAAGGACATTGAATGGATAATTATTATTCATCCTTGGAAAAACAGCTGATAATAATTATTTAGTCGTCTTTTGATGATGGAAGTTCATGTGTGTGGGACTGTGTCAAAATTATGACTCAGCTGTTGAACTTTTGTAATCATTCAATCAGGTACTTGGAGCCGGTTGCCAAAAAGGTGGGTTATTTTCAATCCTGATTAATTCCAGTACATCTATTTTTTTGAAACGGTCTTCTCTGATTTGGTTCACGTGAAATTAATCAGGATAAAAATTTAACCGGCTTTTGTGCAACCGAGCCTTTGTGAAGGGAATTTTTGCATTTCTCTGGGAATTAATCTTATTTTTCTGTGATAAGATAGAAAATTCCTGTATAAACTATGAATGTTATTTGTAATTTCTCCGTTCGTAATATTTATTTATTTATTTATTCATTTACTAGAACAGTCACAAACACGATATTTGGAAAGAGAAACAGGCGATTGCCCAAAACTTCTTCAATTCCTTGATTTTGGCACATAAATAGTCCAAAGTGAGGTTAAGTTTAAAATTTCTGTTTTCACCAAAGATTAACACTCAGAGAATACGTATTCGAAATATGACTGATGAATTTTGAATTTCGAAGGGTTGATAAGAGCCGGAAGTAACACTAAACAATCCGAAAGTTTCAATAATATTGAAATAAACTTGAAAATTTTGAGCAGAAAAATTAAAAACCACTATCACTGCAACTATCAGCTGATTTTTTATCGTAATAAAATGTTTTATGCCTTTGTACTCCAGAGCGAAGCTCGGTCCCCGATATTAAATGTTATTTATTCTATTTGATAAAATTCTTGGTCATTATTTGTTATTATATTCTTCAATTTTTATAAATTTTGAATTCTCAATTTGGTTTATTTCTACTTTTTCCATAAGTATTTGAAATCTTCGTGTTTTCCATTATTGAATTAGGTTTTAAGAAGAAATTATCTTTCGTAATAATTTTTTTATGCTTTTGTACTCCAGACCGAAGCTCGGTCCCCGATACTCTATACTATAATAGAGGAATGAACTGGCTTATACACATCTTCACTTCTCAACCTCTCAACTGATCTCTCTCTGTAGTTTTCTGCTCGTAAGCAGGTCCTTCTATATGGCAGCAGCCCAGCACTCTCAACTGATCAACTTCTGGTGTGGGACACTCACACAACTTTCCTTGCTCATATTTGAAACTACGATCAGACTACTTTATATGAGTATATATAATTGTTTTCAGAGTACTTTTTCCTTTGTGTAAACTGTGAAATTCGATGATTTTTTTAGTCGTCATTTTTTTAAAGTCGTTATTTTTTAAAAGTCGTTAAAACAGCTGTTCTACAGATGAAATATCTCGACTATGTGTTCTTTTTATGAACTGCGCTACCTACTTCTACCACCTTCTCATGCAGGAGAAGGAGGTTACTAAGATTATTTCTCAAGGATGGGGTGGACCCCCCATTAGTTTCCTAGAAAGAAGACTCATGCTAGTTGATAGAGCTGATAAATAACTATACAGGGGATGAATTTGAAAAACATCGGTCAAGTTATTTGAGAATAAAAACGTGAAAAAAACATGGTTTTTTAGTAATTATCCGCCATTTTTCTCAAGAATATTACGAAGCTCCTGGAATTTTCCCAGGAATGAGACTCGTGTCAGTTGATAGGGCTTATCAATAGCTATCCATGGTATAAATTTGAAGAAAATCGTTAGAGCCGTTTTCGAGAAAACCGTGAAAAACATGGTTTTTCAGTCATTATCCGCCATTTTTCTCAAGAATATTACGGAGCTCCTGGAATTTTCCCAGAAATGAGACTCGTGTCGGTTGATAGTGCTTATGAATATCCATGGTATAAATTTGAAGAAAATCGTTAGAGCCGTTTTCGAGAAAAACGTGAAAAACATGGTTTTTTAGTAATTATCCGCCATTTTGGATTCAATTTTATTGAATTTCTTATTGTCAGATCCTCATGGTATAAGGACCTTAAGTGTCATCGGTTAATTAGGAATGGAGTTATCGTGTTCACAGACATACACACATACACACATACACACATACACACACACACACACAGACCAACACCCAAAAATCATGGTTTTTGGACTCAGGGGACCTTGAAACGTATAGAAAACTTGAAATTAGGGTACCTTAATTTTTTTTGGGAAGCAATACTTTCTTTACCTATGGTAATAGGGCAAGGAAAGTAAAAAAGAGAAGTAAAAATGAAACTGTGCATGAAATAGGGGCAATGAAATGAGAGCGTGAATGCACCAAACCCTGCCAATCATAATGACCTTATGCTAAGGTATCATTTATTAATGACGACAGAAGCCTCGATTTGAACAAATAGGAGGAGCTTGGTGAGGAGGAGGAGGAGGAGGAAGGAGGAGGAGGAGGAGGAGGAGGAGGAGGAGGAGGAGGAGGAGGGGAGGAGGAGGAGGAGAAGAGAAGGAGAAGAAGAAGAAGAAGAAGAAGAAGAAGAAGAAGAAGAAGAAGAAGAAGAAGAAGAAGAAAAGAAGAAGAAGAAGAAGAAGAGAAGAAGAAGAAGAGAAGAAGAAGAAGAAGAAGAAGAAGGAGTAGGAGGAGGAGGAGGAAGGAGGAGGAGGAGGGGAGGAGGAGGAGGAGAAGAAGATGAAGAAGAAGAAGAAGAAGAAGAAGAAGAAGAAGAGAAGAGGGAGAAGAAGAAGAAGAAGAAGTAGAAGAAGAAGAAGACGAAGAAGAAGAAGAAGAAGAAGAAGAAGAAGAAGAAGAGGAAGAAGAAGAAGAAAAGAAGAAGAAGAAGAAGAAGGAGAAGAAGAAGAAGAAGAAGGAGAAGGAGGAGGAGAGGAGGAGGAGAGAGGAGGAGGAGGAGGAGGAGGAGGAGGAGGAGGAGGAGGAGGAGGAGAAGAAGAAGAAGAAGAAGAAGAAGAAGAAGAAGAAGAAGAAGAAGAAGAAGAAGAAGAAGAAGAAGAAGAAGAAGAAGAGAAGAAGAAGAAGAAGAAGAAGAAGTAGAAGAAGAAGAAGAAGTAGAAGAAGAAGAAGAAGAAGAAGAAGAAGAAGAAGGAGAAGAAGAAGAAGAAGAAGGGAGGGAGAAACAGGTGGAAAAGAAAAAGCTGGATACCAAACAACAATAAACATTGTTGAAGAGGGTAATATAGCGAAACAAAAGCAATCATTTGCCTACAACTCCACCCAAGCAGTAATCCTTTTCAATTTAATCAATTAACCTGCTTCCAATAGACCTGCAACGGCCAATGGGAACCTGGTCACCCCCCTACACACCCCCCCGCCACCGCCAACCACCACAGAGCCCTTCCAGCCAACCCTCAAATGCTCAAACCCTCGGAACGAGCTTTAAATCCCTTGCCAAACAATAATTGCTTCTCCGTAACTGGGTCCTTCATCATCCTCCTCCTCATCCTCCTCCTCCTCCTCCAACAACACCTCCACCTACTCCTACACCTCCTCCTCGACCTCCCCCAACTCCATCACCTCCTCATCCTCGTCCTCCTCCTACCACCACAACCTCTTCTAACTAACAAAGCTCTCACACAACTTTACTTGCTCATTGATCTATAAGCCTCATTCTTGAACGAGGATAATCTAGGGGAATAACATTATGCCGATTGGCGGCTAAATAGTTTTATTAAAACTATAAAGATTAAGTGTGATTTTTGGTCCTTCTAATTCATTTCTTTAAAATGTGAATATTTATTATTTTAGTGATAATAATGTGAAATATATTCCTATGTTTGTTTTTAAAACATTTAAATTTAAAAATTTACATTGTGAAAATTTTGTGAAGTGAACAACTACAAGGCTGAACCTATTTTGGACTATGTGTAACCTTATGTTATGTAAATTTGGGAGAGGAATAGCACAAGGCTACCTTATTTTTTCTCTCCCTATAATTTTTATAATGTACTTTTTGTATGAATTAATAAAGAATTTAATTAATTAATTATATAATATAAATATGATTATAAAGATGAAATTATAAAGATTATACTATTGTTATTGTTTTCAGAGTACATTTTCCTTTGTTTGAATTATGAAATTTGAGGATTTTTTAAAAGTTGTCAGCTGTTCTACAAATAAAATATCGACGTGTGTTCTTTTGCATAAACTGCTCTACCCACCTACCTCACGCATGAGAATGAGGTTACAAAGTAAATTTCTCAAGTAAGGGGTAGACCCCCTGTTAGTTTCCCAGGGAGGAGACTCATGCCAGTTAATATAGCTGATATATAGGGTATACAGGGTATGAATTTGAAAAAAATCGGTCAAGTCATTTTTGAGAAAATCGTGATAGAAATTTAACAAAATTCATTCTTCTCAGGAATATTACGGAGCTCCTACAATTCTCCCAGAAATGAGACTCATGTCAGTTGATAGGGCTTATAAATAGCTATCTAGGGTATGAATTTGAAGAAAATCGTTAGAGCCGTTTTCGAGAAAACCGTGAAAAACATGGTTTTTTAGTCATTATCCACCATTTTTTCCGCCATTTTGAATTTAATTTTATTGAATTTCTTATTGTTGGATCCTCATGGTATAAGGACTTTAAGTTTAAAATTTCAAGTCAATCGGTTAATTATGAATGGAGTAATCGTGTTCACAGACACACACACCGACACACACACACACACACACACACACACACACACACACACACACACAGACCAACACCCAAAAATCATATTTTTTGGACTCAGGGGACCTTGAAACGTATAAAAAACATGAAATTAGGGTACCTTAATTTTTTACTTTCCTTGCCCTACTACCATAGGTAAGGAAAGTATTGCTTTCCAAAAAAAATTAAGGTACCCCAATTTCAAGTTTTCTATACGTTTCAAGGTCCCCTGAGTCCAAAAACATGATATTTGGGTATTGGTCTATGTGTGTGTATGTGTGTATGTGTGTATGTGTGTGTGTGTGTATGTCTGTGAACACGATAACTCCATTCCTAATTAACCGATCGACTTGAAATTTTAAACTTGAGGTCCCTATACCATGAGGACCCGACAATAAGAAATTCAATGAAATTCAATTCAAGATGGCGGAAAAAATGGCGGATAATTACTAAAAACCATGTTTTTCACGTTTTTCTCGAAAATGGCTCTAACGATTTTCTTCAAATTTATATCATGGATAGCTATTTATAAGCCCTATCAACTAGCATGAGTCTCATTTCTGGGAAAATTTCAGGAGCTCCGTAATATTCTTGAGAAAAATGGCGGAAAATGACTAAAAAACCATGTTTTTCACGGTTTTCTCGAAAACGGCCCCAACGATTTTCTTCAAATTTATACCATGGATAGCTATTTTTAAGCCCTATCAACTGGCATAAGTTTCATTTCTGGGAAAATTTCAGGAGCTCCGTAATATTCTTGAGAAAAATGGCGGATAATGACTAAAAATCCATGTTTTTCACCGTTTTCTCGAAAACTGCTCTAACGATTTACTTCAAATTCATACCATGGATAGATATTCATAAGCACTATCAACTGGCATGAGTCTCATTTCTGGGAAAATTCCATGAGCTCCGTAATATTCTTGAGAAAAATGGCGGATAATGACCAAAAACCAGGTTTTTCACGGTTTTCTCGAAAACGGCTCTAACGATTTTCTTCAAATTCAAGCCATGGGTAACTATTCATAAGTCCTATCAAATGACATGAGTTTTTTCCTTGGAAAATTGCAGGATCTCCGTAATATTCTTGAGAAAAATGGCGAATAATTACTAAAAAACCATGTTTTTCCCGATTTTTTCAAAATAACTTGACCGATTTTTTTTCAAATTCATACTCTGTATAGTTATTTATCAGCTCTATCAACTGGCATGAGTCTCCTCTCTGGTAAACTAATGGGGGGTCCACCCCATCCTTGAGAAATGGACTTTGTAACCTCCCTCTGGTGTTATAAGTGTGGATATCAGCAATTGTATTCAGATCAGATAAGTGCTTGTGAGTGAAAATTAACAGTTTAAATATATAAATTGATGGTAGCGTAAGTATATTTAAGTCAACAAAAGCCTGTTTACAAGAATCATTGGACTTCAGCCCTGCCAAGTAGCGGATTGCTCTTTTTTGTAGTCTAAATATTTTTAAAAAGTGTAACTCTGCAGTGCTTCCCCACAACTCTATGCCATAAGCCACATGTGAATAGAACAGTGAAAAATATACCATTCTTGAAACTGACATTGGAACAAGTCTCACAATGTTTCTGATAACAAATAAGCCTTTACTGACCTTGTCGATAATAAAATTAACATGCTCATCCCATGCAAGTTTTGAATCAAACTTTAAACCAAGTAATTTTACATACTCTGTATTGCTAATAACATCGTCCCCTATGTACAACTGAGGTTCAAAAGCGTTATGTCTTCGGCTGAAGTCAATGATACTACTCTTCTTTGAGTTAACTGTGAGGGAAAGTGAGTTGAAAAATTGAACGACTCTATTGCATATCAAGTTACAATTAATCTCCATCTCATTCAAGTTTTTGTGTGAAAAAATTAAAGATGTGTCATCCGCGTATAAGGTAAGTTTATTAAGAGGAACAAGTGAACAGATGTCATCTATGTACAGTATAAAGAGAAGTGGTCCCAGAATAGATCCCTGTGGTACCCCTGATGTTATTCTGATTAGGTTTGAAGCTGTTTGTCCGTCACTACCATGAATTGAAACATACTGATACCGATCAGAAAGGTAAGATCTTATTAAATCATGCACTTTTCCTCTTAAACCAAGCCTAGTTAATTTTTCCAAAAGCAAATGATGATCTACACACTCGAAAGCTTTAGAGAGGTCGAGCATTACTCCAGAAGTGTAGTTGCCACCTTCGATATCTTTTATTATACCTTCAAAAACCTCGATGAGGGCTGTACTAGTTGACCTGCTCTTTACAAATCCATGCTGGTTTGGTGAAATTAGATTATGTTCAGAGAGATAAGTCACCAGTCTAGTAAGAATCACCGTTTCAAAAATCTTTGAAAAAGCTGTCAATAACGAAATAGGTCTATAATTGTTAATGTCATGTTTGCTGCCCTCTTTGAAAAGTGGAAGTACCTTGGCAATCTTCAAAATTTTGGGAAATACCCCGCTCTCGAACATGGAGTTGATAATGCAAACAAGCGGCTGGGCAATCGCCTCACAACAGATCTTTAATACCTTCAACGGGATGTCATCATGTCCTGTGCTACTTTTTGGCTTGAAGTTATTGATTATGCGTGAGATTTCCTCTCCATTTGTAGGTGTTAGAATAAAGTGATCAGGCGGCAAAATATGGGAGCTAGGAACGCTATCAGGAGTACTATTAGATAAGTGTTGTGTTTTTTTCATTTTCTTATTTATTCTTTGAGCAGTAGTCGCAAAGAAGCTATTGAATTCAGCTGCAATTTATACACATATACAAAAGTCTGATCGTAGTTTCGAATATGAGCAAGGAAAGTTGTGTGAGTGTACCACACCAGATTTTTTTGGAAAGCAATACTTTCCTCACCTATGGTAATAGGGCAAGAAAAGTAATATTATTTGTCAGCCCGGGAATCGAACATAGTAACTCCTAATTGCTCATCGAATTTCCATCTAGCTGTTTACCCTGTTGTCAACATTCGCCGTAGCAGACGTCTTCGGGGTGATTTACAGCATTTAATTGGGATTTTCGTTTAATAATAATCATTTATTAATTAGCATTCGAACAAATGAAACTTCCAATTTGTTTCCATCTGTAAATAAATATTCCTGAGATTATTATCCTGATGGATGTTTCTCTTAATTTTATAGACCTACTCCGTTACTATATAGTGAGGTCCACGTTATAATGACAGTGTTTGATTAGCAATAGTGTTGCTATCCTTGTCTATAATTCAACAAAGCAGATAGCGCTATCTCTTTCTCGCTTTGCTCTCTCGAGAAGGAGATCATCATCATCTTCTTGCCAGATCTCCTACTAACAATGTAGAATTGATAATTAATCAACACAATCTAAAGATGGAAATTACTAAGATATTGCAATTATTCAAATGCTAATGAATTAATTATTATTAAACGAAAATCCAAATTGAATGCTGTAATTCACCCCGTAGAGTTCTGTTACTGCAAATATTGACAACAGGGTGAACAGCTAGATGAAAATTCGATGAGCGCTACTATTCAAAAACTAATTTCTGTTACCTTGCTGTTCACCTTGTTGTCAATATTTGCAGTAGCTGAAGTCTTCGAGGTAAATTTAATTTGGATTTTCGTTTGGTAATAATAAACAACAAAATATTCCATCTTAGTTATGGGAATTCATTACAGTATGAAATTATAGATAAAACATAATTTCTTGCTTGATAAAATATTTATTTCTTGCTTAATAAAATATAATTGATTATTTCAAACAACAATGAACTGTTAATATTACATCAATAAACCTGTATCAGCTTCCGTCTATAGAAGACATTGGCAAGACGGAGGATCGGCAACGTTGTCCTTCTATCTTTCTCCACTGTCATTATAACGTGGACCTCACCATAGAAGAAGAGTCTCGATTGTTTTCCAAAATCTTGTAACGATTGTAAATCATTACACTCGATTTGTTATTGTT
Organism: Nilaparvata lugens; assembly: GCF_014356525.2. Taxonomy (NCBI): domain Eukaryota; kingdom Metazoa; phylum Arthropoda; class Insecta; order Hemiptera; family Delphacidae; genus Nilaparvata; species Nilaparvata lugens. The sequence goes on from NC_052512.1 coordinate 30,314,208, forward strand.
ATTGTTTCGTTATTTGTTATTGTTTGTGATTAGTGGTGTTCATGTTACTTTATGGCAAAGGAGAAAGATGTGAAAACAGCGTTGCCGATTCTCTGCCTTGTGAGATTCCACTCATATAAATAGTAGTATTAGTAATTTGAAAAAAATAATTTGTTATGGTAAACATTCATTTATCTCATACGTCTTTAATAATAATACGTAATAATTAATAAATAATAAATAAATAAATAGATTTTATTGTCGTAGACCAATATAGGTAATTGACAAAGTCATGATAATACAATTACGAAATAATAAAGTCAAAGCAATAGTTTAAAGTCACAAAGTAGAATTACATCAAGTAGAATCGAAAAACTCTGTCAAACAATAGAAAGGTCTCAAAACCAGCCACTCAAAAAGTAATTTTTTAAAAATAACAATATTTTCACAACATTTGATATCCAATGGCAACTTATTGTACATTCTCAAGCCTATGCTGTCATAGTGTTTCATGCTTATGACAAGACGTTGATATGGAATATCAATGTGGTCTTTTTTCCTGGTGTCATAAGCATGAATATTGGATCTTTTATTCAAGCTATGGAGATTCTTTCTAGTGTGCATGATTACTTGAAATATATAGAGATTTATGACAGTCAATATTTTTGTTTTTTTGAAAAGAGGTCGACAGTGATCTAGATACCCTGCACCTGTCAATATTCTGATAGCCTTTTTCTGCAAAAGCAAGACCTTATTGATGTGGCAGCTGTTTCCATATACTAAAATTCCGTATGCAATTATGCTTTGAAAAAAAGCAAAATATGAGCTTCTGAGGTATTTTTCCGGTACAAGATTCTTCAACTGCCTTAACAAATAGATAACCCTAGATAACCTAGCAGAAACGAAATTTATGTGGGGTTCCCAGGTCAACCTGTGATCAAACATTAAGCCTAAAAACTTTAAACTATTGTTATTGTTGTGTGTGTAATCCCTGAGACCAAATGTCATAAGCTGAGTTTTATCCTCGTTCAATTTAAAGCCATTAGCTCTGAACCACTTGGAAGCTTCCGCCAAGGTATCAGCTGTCATATTATGTAAAGTGTGTGCATCTGAATGAGAATTAAGAAAAGTAGTGTCATCAGCATACAACACAGTCTTGCTGTTGATTGTGAGAGGAAGATCGTTTATCATCAATACAAAGAGGAGTGGTCCCAATATTGATCCTTGGGGGACGCCGTACTTTACTTTAGCAAGGTCGGATCTCTTATTTCCTACACAAACAACTTGCTGGCGATCGCCAAGGTACGATCTAAAAAGACTAAGGCTCCTTCCACTGACTCCATAATAAGCTAATTTTTCAAGCAAAATATCATGATTCACGCAGTCAAATGCCTTGCTCAGGTCACAGAAGGCAGCCTGAGCAAAGCACCTGTTTTCAAAAGACTCAATTACAAATTTTATAAGTGCATCAAAGGCGTCATTAGTGGATCTTCCCTTCACAAAACCAAATTGATGCTCCGATAGTACCCCAAGATTTACCAAGTATTCATACACCTGTATATACATGACAATTTCTAGAACCTTGGAGAAGACAGGCACTATTTGGATGGGTCTATAACTGGAAGGTTCCTCTTTTGAGCCTTTCTTATGAACGGGAACAACTTTGGAGACTTTTAATACATCGGGGAAAACACCCTGTGTAATACACCTGTTAATACAAATGGTCAGTAATGGCACTACAGAGTGAGCAATATTTTTGAGAAGACAGCTTGATAAACCATAAAAATCTTCACTCTTCGAAACTTTAAGATTATGAACCACTTTAAAAATCATCTCTTGACTCACCTCATGAAAAAAGAATAAGCTATTTTGCACTTTATTGACATTATCATTGAGCAATGCACTGGCTGTAATTGACGGCTTGTCTATCTTCTCGTGCACATCATCTACTGATTGAATGAAATAATTATTAAGTTTGTTTGGTTCAGGAGTAGATAAGTTTACAACATTCTTGTTGGAGGATAAAGTTTTGATAATTTGCCATGCTTTCTTACATTTGTTTTTAGAAGATTCAATGATTGATGCGACAGAATCCCTCTTGGCTTCATCCAATGAATTTCTGTACAGTGCTCTGCATCTAAGATAAAGTGTTTTTGAATGTTCGGTTTTTTGTTTTTTGAAGTTTTCATGTAAGAGAGTGAGTAGAATCTTAATCTTACCAAGTTCAGGTGTGTACCAGTCAGCCTTACATTTGAAATTCTTTCTACTATTAACTTGGGAAACTTTTTTTCTACAGGTCTTTCTAAGGATAGTTAGATTGAAATAATATAAAACTGTATTGAGGAAGGATTCGAATATATCACTTGCATCTGACTTTTTCATGACAGCACACCAATTCACTAAATTTAGAGACCGATTAAATTGTAGTAATTTATCTTTAGTAACAGGTCTTGAAGTAATAGTGACAAAATCGTTAGAACTAGACTCAACAGAACTACAGGGCACACATATCGTGACACAATCATGATCAGAGTAGGAAAATCCTATGACACTTGAATTTATCATATCAGGTTGAACGTTTGAAAAAATATTATCGAGACATGCTTGGTCTCTAGTGGGCAGAGTATTGAAAATACGATGATTAAATTGTCTCAATAGGTTTTTCAAATTATTGGAATGACAAGTTTCATGATTGACATCAAAAGCAGAATTAAGATCTCCACCAAGAACAATAGTATGGTCATTATAGCATTGTCTAGACAAAAATAGAAGCAATTCCTCCAATTTGGCTAAAAATACTTTGGGATCTCCACAAGGAGATCTGTACAATGATACGATAATGAGTTTCCTGGCTCTAATAATAGTACAGGTGGCCTCAAACTCACGTTCAATACATAGAAAATTCAGACTCAATTCTTGACTTTGAGAGTAAAGATTCTTTCTGACAAATATTGCAACTCCGCCATTTTTGTGCAATAATCTACAGTAACTACTTGTTGCAATACAAACATCCATTTTACTATATCCGATTTCATCAGTGAGCAACCAATGTTCACTTATACCTAAAATATCAATATCTTCATTAATTACAAAGTCATTGAGAACATTCAATTTACCTCTCAATCCTTGAACATTTAGATAAGCGATTCTTGTGCAAGGTATTGTATGTTTTAATGAGTCTAATCTATACCTATTTGAACTTGGATTGTTGAGTTTAAACAACTTTGCACAATGTTAGTATCTACCACAGAGTCTGTTATTAATGAGGGACTGCAGGGAATGTTACAAAGTTCTGCATCGTCATTCAGCACTTGATCACGAGCAGATGAACAACTTGAATCGAATCCTGATTGGTCATTTTTGAGTGAGTCATGGAAGGACACAGTAGCACTGGATTCCGGAACATCTGGGATATGAGCTGCAATGACGTCTCTATGATGGCGAACGTCTGGAGTAGATCCTCCGTGCAGAATCGTCCGAGGCTGACCAATCAATGGCGTTGATGTTGACGTCAATGGGTCATCAATGCTGATTATTGCATTGACATCGACGTTGGTTTTCATCGGAATGGAAAGAACTGGTTTTCTGGCAGTTTGCTTCTTTTGTGAGTCATAGCGCGTTGATTTGACTTTCTTAGAGACAATGCCGCTATCAATTGTCACAAAATCGCACAAAGACCTTCCTACAAAACGTTTTCCACCCTTTGAGTAATGCAGGCCATGCCTTGTGAAATGGTGTCTTTGCAGGTTATTATTGACTTCTCCATATATCACTCTTGATACTCCACAATAAGACCGTATTCTTGCGAAGATTGATTCGTTAGCAAAATGTATATTGTCATTGTGGTGAGGCATATCATACCTAAAAGGTATTGCACAAACAATGAAGTTGGTATTTATTCCCGATGTCAATAGCTTATCCATTCCTTGTTGGATATTGAGATCACATGGCTCATGATTGCCAAAGTCATTGGACCCCGCCATTACAATCACGTAATCGAATTTTGTCAAATCCTTTATAAATTGTATCCCATTTGCAATAACCTGTTTAAATTTAGCTCCCGGCAAAGTATACACAAAAATATCGTAGTAGTCGGACAAGTGACCTAGGTAATTGTGCATATCTCTACCTTGACTTGCAGCCAGTATCACAATACGCCTCTTCACTGAATTTGAAGATGATAATGATGATGATTCTTTGATAGGCCTCCTTGGTTTCTTCCTGACTGCAGATGCATCGGTTTCACTTACATGCACCTGGGCTCTTACATCAAATGTTGCCGTTTGTCCTCTAGTCAATTGTGTTATGGGTGACCCGATCTCCTCCGCATCCAAGACTGAGAAACGATTTGAAGTCACTATTGAGCTGTCATTGGAAAATCGTTGAAATCGACAGGCTGATTTAGGAGTAGTGAAATTCATTGGAAGTGCTCTGCTATTTTTCAATAAAGTTAATTCTGTTTCCAGATTAGAAATTTTATCTGCAGTATGCTGCGCATCACTCTGTAAAAGATTGATAATTTCATCTCTTGAACTGAGCTCAACCTTCAATTCGTCCGCAGTAGTCTTCAAGGCTTTCAGTTTCATTTTCAACTGATCTATCTCAACATCAGCTCGCTCTTCGTTGCACAAAGAATCGTTTAGAATTGTATGGCGTTTATTGGTGGGGTGTTCCTGACAGAGGTTCCACCTCGCCTGAATACGAGTATATAATTTAAACCGTCAATTGGCCTCAGAATTGTCATACTTCAGCCGGGACCGACAAAACAACGTGCTCATCCGATACCACGGGAGTGACCTGTTCAAAAGCGTTTGGTGATGAGCGCGTTTGAACACTAAATTTAAAAGTAAATCTAGGTGTTATTGGTTTGAACCGGGGATCTCTTATTTATTTATGTCATTGACAATATTTACAAATCATAATAAATATACTATGATTGGGAGAAGACAACAGGCATAGCCCAAAACTGTCTTCTCCCAAATTTTCACAAATGAAAGTTTCAAAAAAGAATAAGGTTAAGATTTCAATTTTCCTTCAAAAAGTCCAATTATTCATACGTCTTTGAACTTTATAAATTCTCACCAAATCATATGTGATCAATGCCAAAATTATCAATGTTTACGTTCTGTTTCTGAATTCTGAGTGGATACCGGTATAGAGGAATCAGGTCAGTCAACTAATAGTTGTACTCAACTCGTTTGTAAGTTATTCAGCATACCGATTAGTTTGTTTAAACTGCGTTCAAGTTTAAACGCGTTTACTCTAGACACAGTTTGAAACGAGGATCTGCATACGGCCCTTAGGTCCGGTTTCACAGAAGCCAGTTAAATTTTAATCATGATTAAATTCCACGAGGACCAATCGGAGAAGGTTTCTCTGACAGGAAGGTTACTCTAGACACAGTTTGAAACGAGGATCTGCATACGGCCCTTAGGCCCGGTTCCACAAAAGCTAGTTAGATTTTAATCATGATTAAATTCCACGAGGACCAATCGGAGAAGGTCTCGCACTGATTGGTTCTCGTAGCATTCAATCGAGATTATAAGTTAACAGACTTTTGTGCAACCAGGTGTTAGAATAGTGAATTGAGTACCTATAGTGAGGTCCACGTTATAATGACAGTGTTTGATTAGCAATGGTATTGCTATCCTTGTCTATCATTCAACAATGCGGATAGCGCTATCTCTTCCTCGCTATGCTCTGTTTCCAGATCGTCTTTAAACAATTTATAATTATTAATTCATTAACAAAATATTCCATCTCAATTATGAAAATTCATTATGGAATTATTTAATAATATCATTTCTTGCTTAATAAAAATAAAACGATTTTTTTAAATGAGAATGAACGGTTAATAATTACAGCATGGCGTTTTCTTTGACCTCAGCAGGTCAGCCAGATAACCAGGGGAGTTTGTCTTTTCGTGAAACTGGATGCGATGATAATAGTTGTATATTTCCTATAATAATGTTTATTATTATTTGGTGCTAATAGCAGCACCAAATACTTGGGAATAATCATTGATAAGCATTTGAAATGGAGAGACCATATTTCATATTTATGTTCTAGGTTGAGGAAAACGCTGTATAAGTTTGTTCAACTGAGAAATATTTTTACAGTTGAAGAAATTAATAGTTATTTGTATATCTAGAGTGAAAAGTACGACTTTTTCTCCCTGAGGGAAAAGTTTGAAGCCCGAGGCGAAGCCGAGGGCAACAATTTTCCTTAGGGAGAAAAAGTATTTTTCACTCGTGATGTACACAACATTTTTCCTCCATCTACATTTTTTTATGGAAACTGCAAATAAAATCATTTTAATAACTTACGTATTGGTGACAATGTTTCCTAACAACATAACCTAAAATCTAAAACCTAGAAACTGGCCGTCTGATTGGCACTGCCGATTGCGCTATCTACCGGCTAAAGTTGTAACTTTAAATTATATCAGCTGGGTGTTTACCAAAAATGGCCAGATCACGCGGTTCAGATTTGAATTGCAGATCAAAAATATTTGTTGGCTGGTATTTTGAATAGAATAAGATATTTTAAAAATTGTATAAATTTTTATAGTCTACTAATATTAAGAATATAATATCATACAAACATATATTTCATGAGTTGATCAAATTTCTGGTTGTGGTATTGAATTCAGTTGACTCAATGACAGACACCTCTTTATGCTTTCTCATCTAAGCTTAGACCTTCTAACCTATTATAATGTAAGTTTTTAAAATAGAGATGCTTCCCATGTTATTTAAATGGAGTCACTTTTACTCCCTAGGGAGTTTTTCTGTTTTTTACTACCGAGAGCGAAAAAGTGACACTTTAGTATTATGTTTCAGGGAGTAAAGTAAGTACTTTAGCCAGTAGGTGGAGGAAAAATGGTTTTCTTTGCGCTTGTGCAGTCAGTTGTGCGATATGGTATCATTGGCTGGGGTGGTTGTGGTGTTAACGTTCTTAAGCCTCTTATAGTATTGTATAAGAGAATTATTAAAATACGCTTGAAAAAACCGGTTAGATATCCAACAAATTTGCTGTATAAAGAATTTAATGTACTCAGTATTGAGCACTTGTATGATCTTGACCTAGCTAGTTTTGTCTATTCGTGGCCCAATAGATTCCCTATAGCCCCTCATGGCGGCTATGTTACTCGTAGACAATCTGAGAGATTTTTGCTGGAACCACCTTGTAGAACAGCGGCTGCCAGTGCTCATGCAGCGTATTATGGTCCTAGACTTTTAAACCGTCTGTTGCTTGAAGTTTCTGGAGCATCTCAATGTATACCAATTTGTTATTATTCTTTCACTTTCAAAACTTCTAGACAGTATCTTCGACACTATTTATTAGGGAGACAAAATGAAGACTAATTTCGATTTATTTCTCAAATCTGTTTTGTAAATCTCAATTCTATTCTTCAAATACATATCTTATTTAGTATAACAGAGCAGAAAAGAATTTGTTGTTTTATTTTTAAATATTGGTGATCTTTATCTTTGATGTAGAACATATAGTTGAATCTCAATTAGGCCTATACTGATTACAAGAGCAACATTTTTATGAAAATAGCATAAGAGAATGGAATTTTCTTTTTTCTTTTTTCTTGATATTGTAATGTAAAATTATAAAATCTAATTATGTTATTAATATTACGATGTATATTAGTATCTTATGCTATCCACATTCTAGAGATACACCATCCCTCATCACAAGCTTTGCTTAAAGAGGGATGCAACAATATTATTTAGAATATGATATTTTATGTAAATATTCATTATTTTATAAAGAATTTGTATCTTATGTTTGTAAGTATGAATTGTATATTAATTTTTGTTGACATTAATGAATTGAATTGAATTGAATTGAATATTTCATTAATAAACCTGTATCAGCTACCGTCCATTGACAGAGGATCGGCAACGTTGTTCTGCTATCTTTCTCTACTGCCATTAAAACATGGACCTCACTATAGAAACTGGGACTCAAGTGCTTAATAAAATATAATTGATTATTTAAAACGAGAATGAACAGTTAATATTACATCAATAAACATGTATCAGCTACCGTCTATAGAAGGCATTGTCAAGACAGAGGATCGGCAACGTTGTTCTGCTATCTTTCTCTACTGCCATTAAAACATGGACCTCACTATAGAAACTGGGACTCAAGTGCTTAATAAAATATAATTGATTATTAAAACGAGAATGAAGAGTTAATAAATATGTATCAGCTACCGTCTATAGAAGGCATTGACAAGACTGAGGATCGGCAACGTTGTTCTCCCATCTTTCTCCACTGTCATTATAACTTGGACCTCACTGTAGTGAATTGAATGTTCAACATCATATTTATTGAGAAGGAAATCGGTTGGCTTCTAATAATTGAAATCCACTCTTGTGAAGCCCTTACCGGTGCACAATTAATTGACTCAACCCTTCTCGATTCAACTGCTTGTTAGGGCACAAATTAAACCACTCTGTCTGATAAGGGGTTGAGTGGTCTCCCTTCCTAAGCACCCTTCGAAAGCAGAGGCACACTTCAACAGCAGCAACAGGAACAACTTGTCTCGAGTGTGCCGGCCGATCAACGATCTAACAATGTTGTTAGGCGAATCAATTGGTTCGGGCACGCTTTCACTTTTGGCTAAATCTTTTTCCTAATGATGATAATGCGATCTGTTTTCCATACGTTATTGTATGTCAAGAAGAAGAAGAAGAAAGAGGATTAGATTAGATTAGATTGGACTTCTTTATTTATGTACTAGCCGTCAGACTCGCTTCGCTCGGCTTATTCGTCTAGCCAGGGGGCTCCGCCCCCTGGACCCCCGTCTGGATCGTCCAAAAATGGGATCAGCGGGCTCGCTTCGCTCGCCTGCATGTAGACCTCAGCGGAACCTCTGTGCGGTACCGAATTTGAATGTATTATGTCAATTTGATCTCGAAAAACACCTGTTACTATATCGGCGTATCTTTGGCGAACAAAATTCTTCCACCTCAGCTAAACCTGTGTACTGATTTTTTTTAAATATATTTCCATCAATAATAAATTGAAAAAGGTGAGGAAATGCAGAAAAGCTGAGAAAAGGCTAATTTTGGCTAATTGGATAAATTGGTATTTAGGAGGTCCTGGATAAATGCATTTCAATATTGGTATTGCATATTCAAGTTGGTGCCAACCTAACAAAGTCAACTTAACTTAATGCCAACCTGACAAAATTATTAATTTAGTTACCAGTTAACAACTGTTTCGAAGAGGTACTCTCTCTAAATTATAGTTCTATATTAACATATGGTATGGACATTTTTCAATTATAATTAAGAGAATAGGAAGAATATACATGCTAAAAGACGAACTTTAAACCCTTAAAAACCACCCTTAGAGTTGAAATATTGCCAAAAGATTTCTTAGTGCGCCTCTAAAGGGCCAGCTGAACATACCTACCAAATTTGAACGTTTTTGGTCCGGTAGATTTTTAGTTCTGCGAGTGAGTGAGTGAGTCAGTCAGTCAGTCAGTCAGTCAGTGAGTGAGTGAGTGCCATTTCGCTTTCATATATAATTATATAGATATAGATGACGATAATGCTAGTTATTCAACGAATTTCACAAAGTATAGATAATTAATCAATGAGAATAAATATAGAATGCAATTAGAATAACGATAATATAATAATGTGATGTAACTTCATGAATCGGCGGATTTTCAACAAATAATTGTCGATTCTCTTAGAAGGTTATGAAATATCCTCCCTATTAGCACACGGCCGGGTAAAATATTATACCTCGCGCATAGAAGAGGTGAAGGAGGAGGAGGAGGAGGAGGAGGAGGAGGAGGAGGCGGAGGAGGAGGAGGAGGAGTAGGAGGAGGAGGAGGAAGAGGAGAAGTAGGAGAAGAAGAAGAAGAAGAAGGAGGAGAAGGAGGAAATTACGCCATCATTTCTATCTGCAACTTTTCCAGATCACTTTTTAACAATTATAGTAAGCATCAGCTTATGAAAAAAACATGAGCAGATGGAAAGTTTAGTGCGCGTGTTCTTGGCAGTTGAGTGCTCAAGTGATCATTATACGCATTATTAAAGAGGATTAGTCTACTTTTTATCAGTAGTCTCTGTTTTTCCATGGCAGTTTCGCTGAGGATCTCAGTGATGTGGAGAAGAAGTAGGATGAGTAAAAGAAGGAGAAGGAGGATGAGGAGGAGGAATAGAAGGAGGAGGTAAAGGAGTGCAGAGAGATGAAGAAGAAGGAGATGGTGGAGAATGAGGAGATAGAGGTGAAGGAGGAGGAGGCGGAGGAGGAATGGGAGGAGGAATAGAAGGAGGAGGTAAAGGAGTGCAGAGAGATGAAGAAGAAGGAGTTGGTGGAGAAGGAGGAGGAGGAGGAGGAGGAGGAGGAGGAGGAGGAGGAGAGGAGGAATATTCAACTTTACATTATTTTTTTGTGCTCATTCTCCTCTACTCACTTTGCAAATTTATAGAAACATTTTCCCATGGTTTATCTAAACGCAAAGTATACTTGATTCGTATCACACTTATGCACCAGGTATATTATCATATTCACACTCAGGCTTATAGTATCTGTATCTTACTATTGATGTTCAAATACAGTTATAATTTACCGAGCGAAGTGAGGTCTAAGATTCAATTCGACGGTTTGGCATTTCTCTTGAGGCCGTTTGCACAGTCAACGCTTAAACTGAATTCAATCAGCTGGTGGCTTAAACAAAATATGAACCACATTATAGCAAACGAGACTTGATATGGAGTTAATCCAGTTTAAAATGAAATTTAGTTTGAATTGATACTGTGCAAACGGCCCTTAATGTTTAAATGTATAAATTTTATATGTTGCGCATTTACGACGAAACGCGGTAATAGATTTTCATGAAATGTGACAGGTATATTCCTTTTTCAATTGCGCGTCGACGTATATACAAAGTTTATGGAAATTTTGCATTTCAAGGATAATATAAAAGGAAAAAATCTGGTGTGGCGCACTCACACAACTTTCCTTGACGTTATGAAAATTGATCACCTGACGCTAGTGTTCGCGCGCAACTCAAGTCTACTTATAAACAAAGATCTGAGCCAGCTGGTGACAGGACAATAACGCTGGAGACATACGATGTCTGCTATCTCTTCATAGTGAATTATTTAATAGAATCAACAGTTGCCAACAGTTTGCAATTGGATAATCTCATTTTCTCGAATTTCGAGCTTATTTTTAATTGTAGGTGAAAATGTTACTGAACATTAATTGTAGAGATTTTCATGTTCGATCTTTTCCATTCAAAGTTTTCTGTTTAGATTGTATCTGATTCCTGATAATTGGGAATCTTAAATCAAACTTTGCATAGATGGGGCAGAGCTCCTGAAATTTTTACAGATGAGGGACTTGTGGCAGTTGTATAGCTGATGATAGAGCTTATCAATGACTATTTTAGGTATGAATTAAATCAAAATCGTTGGAGCCGTTTTCAAGGAATCGTGAAACACCCTGTTTTTGACAACATTTTCTCCATTTCAGCCACCATCTTGAATTGCATTTGATCGAAATTTCTCGTGTCGAATCCTTATATTGTAAGGACCTTAAGTTCCAAATTTCAAGTCATTCCGTTGATTGGAATATGAAATATCGTGCACATACACTCAGACTATAAAATCGCACTAAAAATCAGACTATAGAAATTATTTATCATAAATCAGCTGTCGATTTGATTATAAATTACATGCCATGACGCATGCAATTCAATATCTCATTGTAACTTGATAAAAAATCAGCAGCTGTGTAGACTATAAATCGCATGCCTCATTGAATGCAATTTTTATGCACTATTAAATAGGATGCAAAGAATTTATAACAGCTTGTCTGGGCGCCTTGATGTCTTTTGGTTTTCTCCAGCTAAATTCTGGAAAAAGTTATATATAATTAAATCTTTTGTAAGCATGATTTGATCAAATAAATAGCTGGTGTATCAGTGTGTATGTGCATATGGTTTGGGACGTCGTTCAGTTGAAAATTTTATTCATTCTATTGATAAAATTTTTGTTCATTATTTGTTACTATATTCTTTTATTTTTATAAGTTTTGGGATTTTGATTTCTCAATTTGTTCTATTTTTACTTTCTTCATAAGTATTTGAAATCTTTGTGTTTTTCATTTTTGAATTAGGTGGTATTTTTGTTGTTTGTATTTTTTATTATTGCATAAGTTCGTATTATTTTTATCATTATTTTCTTTTTTTCATTTGTATTTGTACAATTCTTATTGTTAAGAAAATAATAATATCGAGTGACCTGGCTGGCTCAGGTCTGGTGTCAGAGTTTTCAGGTCGCAGCTGATCAATTTCAGGGCCTCTGACATGACCTAACGACTGCTTTTTAGGCAGCCGGGACCGACGGCCCAACGTGTCCATCCGAAACGTATATTTCTATTGTTAAGGAGACATATTTGGGGAAACCCGTTGTCTCCATTGTGAATAAATAAATGAACTATTGATTGCGTGCAATAACGCATGCAATTAATAACTAAAATAACATAGTATTGTCTCGCGAACTTTCTCTGCTTTGAACTTGGGCTGTCCTGTTGCCAGTAAGTCTTGAAGGAGATGAGCTTTTGATGTTAGCATTTTTGATACACTAACCCCAACAGCCATTAGTCGTTTCCACACCGATATCTCGCTGACACGACATACAGACAGGATTTACTCTGATGGATAGTATGAGAGTAGGCTGCGGTTTATAACTGCGCGAGGTCTACTGTTCACAGAGCTACTAGTAAGAATAGCATCAGCTGATGGAGAATGAAATATGCATGTTCCTGGCGCTTAAGTGTGATACGAATCAAGTATACTTTATATGTGTTCGTGGCTCTTGATTCTACATGCACTCAAGATAAATTTATAGCATCACATAAACAAAGATTGTGTATTCCGACACAGACGCACATACACTCAGACTATAAATCGCACTAAAAATCAGACTATAGAAATTATTTATCATAAATCAGCTGTCGATTTGATTATAAATTACATGCCATGACGCATGCAATTCAATATCTCATTGTAACTTGATAAAAAATCAGCAGCTGTGTAGACTATAAATCGCATGCCTCATTGAATGCAATTTTTATGCACTATTAAATAGGATGCAAAGAATTTATAACAGCTTGTCTGGGCGCCTTGATGTCTTTTGGTTTTCTCCAGCTAAATTCTGGAAAAAGTTATATATAATTAAATCTTTTGTAAGCATGATTTGATCAAATAAATAGCTGGTGTATCAGTGTGTATGTGCATATGGTTTGGGACGTCGTTCAGTTGAAAATTTTATTCATTCTATTGATAAAATTTTTGTTCATTATTTGTTACTATATTCTTTTATTTTTATAAGTTTTGGGATTTTGATTTCTCAATTTGTTCTATTTTTACTTTCTTCATAAGTATTTGAAATCTTTGTGTTTTTCATTTTTGAATTAGGTGGTATTTTTGTTGTTTGTATTTTTTATTATTGCATAAGTTCGTATTATTTTTATCATTATTTTCTTTTTTTCATTTGTATTTGTACAATTCTTATTGTTAAGAAAATAATAATATCGAGTGACCTGGCTGGCTCAGGTCTGGTGTCAGAGTTTTCAGGTCGCAGCTGATCAATTTCAGGGCCTCTGACATGACCTAACGACTGCTTTTTAGGCAGCCGGGACCGACGGCCCAACGTGTCCATCCGAAACGTATATTTCTATTGTTAAGGAGACATATTTGGGGAAACCCGTTGTCTCCATTGTGAATAAATAAATGAACTATTGATTGCGTGCAATAACGCATGCAATTAATAACTAAAATAACATAGTATTGTCTCGCGAACTTTCTCTGCTTTGAACTTGGGCTGTCCTGTTGCCAGTAAGTCTTGAAGGAGATGAGCTTTTGATGTTAGCATTTTTGATACACTAACCCCAACAGCCATTAGTCGTTTCCACACCGATATCTCGCTGACACGACATACAGACAGGATTTACTCTGATGGATAGTATGAGAGTAGGCTGCGGTTTATAACTGCGCGAGGTCTACTGTTCACAGAGCTACTAGTAAGAATAGCATCAGCTGATGGAGAATGAAATATGCATGTTCCTGGCGCTTAAGTGTGATACGAATCAAGTATACTTTATATGTGTTCGTGGCTCTTGATTCTACATGCACTCAAGATAAATTTATAGCATCACATAAACAAAGATTGTGTATTCCGACACAGACGCACATACACTCAGACTATAAAATCGCACTGAAAATCAGACTATAGAAATTATTCATCATAAATCAGCTGTCGAGTTGATTATAGATTGCATGCCATTACGCATGCAATTCAATATCTCATTGTAACTTGGTAAAAAATCATGTGTATTGTGTGATTGTGTATTTGATAATAATCTGTGAATTAAAAACGATGTTGTCAGTTCCACATAATTTATTTGAGTCAAACTTAAGTTTCAATGCACTTCAGTTTAACCAAAAAATACCACTGAAGATGATGCCTTAGTGCATTGAGTGGAACTGACAATATCGTTTCTATTTCACCTTCATATGGAGAAATTCCAGAATATCTCTTTTCATAGTGTACATCTGTTGATTGGTTGAGTGGTTAAAAATCGGAGGAAGAATAAATAAATGAACATAATTCAAAACTTAACATTTTGTTTTTTATTTTCAACAATATTCTACATGTTTAAGGTATTTTGTAAGGTATCTACATGTTAAGATATGAGTTAGTACAGGAACAATCGAAAGAAAATCTAGGTATCCACTTTCCAGTTTTTTAGTCACAGTAAGAACTTGACTAACTTTTGACTTTTATCACTAACTGTGATAAAATATGAATCATGAGTAATCTATAAAATTTAATTTCAAGCAAATATACAGTTACAATAGGTTGGGTCACATTCTCTTATTTCAAGCAAGTTCTTCTTCATAGATTGAGAAAGCTGTTAGGTCTACACTACTGTTTGATGACGTGTTGATATAGGGCCGGTTTCCGAGCTCGGGATTCAGCAGAATATTCCTAAGGTGCGTACAGATATACGCGCCGCGAACATGAGCAATTCACTTTTAATAAGCTGACTATATCTGTATTTTTACAGAAACGGTAAGACACAGATATAAAAATCTGGTGTAGCGCACTCACACAACTTTCCTTGCCGTTATGAAAATTGATCACCTGACGCTAGTGTACCCGCGCATCTCAAGTTTACTATTCAAAGATTTGAGCCAGCTGGTGACAGGGCAATAACGCTGGAGACACACATGAGGTCTGCTATCTCTTCATAGTGAATGATTTAATAGAATCAACAATAATTCGCAATTGAATAATCTCATTTTCTCTAATTTAAAGCTTATTTCCAATTTTAGGTGAAAATGTTACTGAACATTAATTGTAGAGATTTTCATGCCCAATCTACTCTACTTGATTTTTTTTGTTTCAATTGTATTTGAAGCCTGATAATTGAGAATCTATCTGCATTGATGGGGCGGAGGTCCTGAAATTTTTACAGATATGGGACTTGTGGCAGTTGATAGAGCTTATCGATGACTATTTTAGGTATGAATTTGATCAAAATCGTTGGAGCCGTTTCCGAGAAAATCACGAAAAACCCTGTTTTTGACAACATTTTCGCCATTTTAGCCGCCATCTTGAATTGCATTTGATCGAAATTATTGTTCGTGTCGGATCCTTATAGTGGAAGGACCTTAAGTTCCAAATTTCAAGTCATTCCGTTAATTGGGAGATGAGATATCGTGTACACAGACGCACATACACTCATACACACACACACACACACACACACACACACACACACACACACACACACACACACACACATAGAGATCAATACCCAAAAACCAGTTTTTTGGACTCAGGGGACCTTGAAACGTATAGAAATTTGGAAATTGGGGTACCTTAACTTTTTTCGGGAAGCAATACTTTCCTTACCTATGGTAATAGGGCAAGGAAAGTAAAAAGCTTGGCATCAGCTGATTAAAAGTGAATTGCTCATGACCGTGGCCCGTATATCTGAACGCACCTATAGACTTTAAACAGATGGAGTCAGGAAATTAGCTTTCCAAAACGGCGCGTAGTCGTAGTTTTTATGAGAATTTTTATTTTCTCATTTTTCTAATTGGAAACGTTTTTTCTTGACGAGATGAAACATTCTTAAATAATTCAAAATATCTGTAACTTTACACTATTTTCTCTTTATTTTATTTTGTGTTCTTTATTTACTAGTTTTCGAAATCTAATTTAAACGTGGACTGCGACTACGCCCCGTTTCGGAAAGCCAATTTTCTGACTCCAGCTGTTTAAAGTCTAGAACTTAGCTAAATCCCGAGCTCGGAAACCGTCCCTTATATTTTAAACTACAGTGTATTGCTATTAAATACGATAGGCTTGTTGACTAGAAGTTTCGTAACAGAATACTTTTAATACAATACGATATAATACATTATGGTATATTTACAGATATAAGTACATACGATTACAAGATTTGAAAAATATCGGAGCAGATTACATTTCTTTATTCTCTCTTCACTCTTGAATGGAAAGTGGGAGCGAGAGAATGAGTGTGAGAGAGAGAGATAGAAATATTTGTTTTTGATAATCATTTAATACATCTTACATTGCTAGATCTGACAAGACCTATGACAAACACTGGTAATAATAAACAAAATAATTACAATTCTATGATAGAAAAATTATTCAACAATGAAACGGATTATAACAATGAAAATGATGGGTGGTATGAATGAATTAAATCTGTATAATTTACAGGGAAGTGGAAAATATGAAAGGTAAGTGGGAGGCTCTCTCTGGAGAGCAACGCTGTAAGTGCTCTATGGAGAGAGAGTGAGAGTGAGTGAGAAAGAGATTGATTGATTGATTATTTTTCTTTATTTGGGCGTAGTTAGGACTCCTGGTCCTCTCTGCCACACAACCCTCAGAGAGAGAGAGAGATTCAGATTCAGATTCCTTTATTCAGGTGTTTAACAAAAAATAATTCAACTTACGTTCTAGCATTAAATATAATCACCAGTAGCAGTAAAATGACATGGTGAATCATATTAAACTGATGAGTTCTACAATAATATTGAGCAAGAAAAATGATGAAAAATGCAAAAGTTAAGGTACTACTGTAATGTTTTCACATGAAACGGTGAAGTTTGGACCTTAAGAAGTCCATTCTCAGAGAGGGTATCAAGAATACCCTCCCCTTCAGCACTCAACCGTGAAAGAGAGAGAGAGAGAGAGAGAGAGAGAGAGAGTGAGAGTAAGTGAGAGAGCGGTTGGGTCCGGTCTGTGAGACCGAAATCGCTTTACCGACTTACGTTTAGTATGTTGGACAACCTTGTGAGCTTGTAATATTATTGACTTGCAGCACCTCTCCTATGGAAATCTGACTTTCAGCTTTTCACACTTTGTTAATGGGATGGATAATAATTGTTCGTTATTATTAATATATAATTGATAATAATAATATCATTCACTCATTCACTCCACGATAAAAATCTTAATGATCTATGTATTAAAATCTATAATGAGAATGACTGGCTTAGCCCAAATCTATTATCTCCCTGAATGATGATGATATTGCTTTTTTTCTCAATCATCATATGTGCAAGGATAAGGCTATTGCCTGTTCCAACTTACATAGTAAGCTAATACAGTAGTTATTTGGGTCCAAAAAATTTATAAAAATTAACATTCATACGTAAGATGTCATTTATTGCCATGTCTTACGTGGCCTTCAAATTGATTTCTACCTTCTGATCTATAATTTAGTACTTGAAGGGAAGCCTTTCTGCAGTTATTCTTTTTATAATATGATCCTCCATTGTATTCGATATTCTTTTTTTTATTAATAGTATAATAATGTTCAAACCACACCTACAGTAGTTTATCAAATACATAAGATGTACATTGTAATACAGATATGAATGAATAACAATACAATGTGGACTAGAGAGTATAGTACATACAAATTTATGAATGGTTATCATAAGAATAGAATAATAGATATTTTGTAAAAACATGGACTATATTGAGGTCCACCACGTTTTAATGGCAGTGGAGAAACCAATTTTCTGTCCTGTCAATGCTTTCTATAGACGGTTGCTGATACAGGTTTATTGATGTAATATTAAGTGTTCATTCTCTTTTAAAATGATCGTTTATATTTAATTTGAGCAAAAAATTCTCTACTATCAGATTAAAGTGAATGCTAGATGAGTGAATCCATCTTTATACTGATTGGTTTGCTTTCCACCTGACAGTTAAGAAAAATTTCACAAATTTTCTATGTGTTGTACAAACCGCAGGCGTTGCTTTTTAAGTGTGCTCTCCGAGAATATCTATAGTAGACCGAGGCGTATCTAATTGTAGACAGACAACATGTACGAGCTTTATGCAATCTCAGTGCATGCAAGCAATAAACACACTGTAATTCCTTTCCGTTGTAGAAGAATCCATAACGTGCAAAGTTTCTTTTCTGAGCATTCGTATACATAGACGCCAATTTCATACTTTGCATTCGATTGTTTTCGCACAAGAAATTATTTGTTTGATACATATTTTTAATTTTTTGACACTTTCAGTAGGCAAAATTAAATTTTTAGATTCCTACAAGTTTATGTCTGAATCCTTGGAAGTATTGGTGCGTAATTTGGTAGAAAGTACAGACATGGAAAAGAAGTTGGGGAAAGAAAGTACATTGGAAAGAACTTCCTCCAATAGAATGATTTAACGCACACGCGAAGAATATCAACATGCACAAAGAGTGTTCTCAACATTCAATATTTTCATTACCTTTCAACTCAATGCTCGAACATTAACTCTGTGGGTAGATGACACAAGCTGATAAGTCATGATTTGTAAACTTTTCAGGAGAGCAATTTGAAAGTTTGGCATAGCTGCAAACATTCTATAATATTTTTTCTTACCCATTTTACACTAATATAATCAGATGATCCTCGACTATTTAAATAGTCTTACCCATTTTACACTAATATAATCAGATGATCCTCGACTATTTAAATATCAAGGGATAAAACAATTTATTTAAATTAACTATTGAGAATTTTTGCAAGTGATGTCAGAGATATCATGTTTTGCCATCTGTCAAATGTTTCAAATCACAATGTAACAGTATAGGTAATATCTTAAAAATCGATTTTATAGAAATTTGAATATATGTTTTAAAAATTAATTGATATTATTTACAAGTATTGATCAAGTTAACCAAACTTGAACTGTTTGCAAAGTTGTATGGGTTATGTAGTTCTCAATATGGGTTATTGATTTTCAGATTTTATAATAGCCTACCAGTACATACACTTATCAAATTTTGTCATCTTTTGATAATTGGATTATAATACAAACCGGTAGAAGAGTGTTGAGATATATGTACTTATCAATATTTGTCAACTTGGGGTTTGGAAGAAAATGCAGTATCAGGCTTAAGCAAGGTCTATATCTCAGCTATTTAAAAGGTACAACATATTTAGTTATACCATCTTATAGATCTAATTTTTCTGAACACAACCATATGCATAACTCAATATGGTCAAAAATGTGACTTATCAACTTGTGTCATCTACCCACAGAACTAAAGTTAATTAATTAATCATTACACTATCTAAAAGAAAAATGGAATTTTCTATTAATTTGGAATAATACTTTGAATTCATCTATTCAGATCATCTATTTGAAATGCATTTGCAAAATGCATTTCAAATAGTTGATGTGAAAAAGTCATACAGATAAGAATGAATGGAATGTCAATCCAGCCATGTGTACGATGTACACAAGACCTTGCAAGGTCGTGAATGAATGAAATGCATCACACCAGATGTGTAAGGGCCAATGTCCTCACTTCGCAACAAGGAAGGCAGAGCGTTGAGCCGACCTTGACACAGTGAGCGATCGCCCGATGTTGTCAGCTCATGCGTATGCTTGCGCGTGCGTACACACTTCATTCTATAAAACACATTTTAATTTTTCTTATCACTCAATGCAACTTGGAGAGTGTGGAGAGTTCTCTACACGTATACTAGTGTGATAGGTGAGTGAAAACTTTTTATAGAATAACAAACTATTTTTTATTGATATATAACAAGTAAATTATGCGGTTAACAAAGTAGGTTATGTATATGCTGATATGCGATGCAATTGTCACCTTAACACAAAACTTGTAAATTATAGATTCATACAACCTCAGCTGAGTGAAGTGGAGGAAACACAATACTTGAAAATTATAGATTATAATGAAAATATATGTAATGGCTTGTGCCAAAACTAAATACTTGAAAATTGTGATTTACAAGATATAGGTTATATTGCTGAAAGACGATGTAATGTCAAGTCCGAAAATTTGTTACAAGATTATTAACAAAATAAGTAATAAGTAATATAATTATCATGATTTAAATTTTATGCATTTTAACAATGTTTATGTCAGTCATGTACTGATTAATATGTTTCACAAAACAGTAACAATGATTTGCATTTACTTTTAAAATTTTGGATGTCTTTGGAGGTCAAGATCTGCGTGAAACGTTCAGGTATGTAAACATCTGTTGTTCTCTGACCTGACAGCCGGATAACAAAATAACTTATAAGTAATAATAAAATTCATAAAATGTTAACTGAAACCCTAAAAGTAAATCCGAAAATTTGTTACAAGATTATTAACAAAATAAGTAATAAGTAATATAATTATCATGATTTAAATTTTATGCATTTTAACAATGTTTATGTCAGTCATGTACTGATTAATATGTTTCACAAAACAGTAACAATGATTTGCATTTACTTTTAAAATTTTGGATGTCTTTGGAGGTCAAGATAAGAATGAATGGAATGTCAATCCAGCCATGTGTACGATGTACACAAGACCTTGCAAGGTCGTGAATGAATGAAATGCATCACACCAGATGTGTAAGGGCCAATGTCCTCACTTCGCAACAAGGAAGGCAGAGCGTTGAGCCGACCTTGACACAGTGAGCGATCGCCCGATGTTGTCAGCTCATGCGTATGCTTGCGCGTGCGTACACACTTCATTCTATAAAACACATTTTAATTTTTCTTATCACTCAATGCAACTTGGAGAGTGTGGAGAGTTCTCTACACGTATACTAGTGTGATAGGTGAGTGAAAACTTTTTATAGAATAACAAACTATTTTTTATTGATATATAACAAGTAAATTATGCGGTTAACAAAGTAGGTTATGTATATGCTGATATGCGATGCAATTGTCACCTTAACACAAAACTTGTAAATTATAGATTCATACAACCTCAGCTGAGTGAAGTGGAGGAAACACAATACTTGAAAATTATAGATTATAATGAAAATATATGTAATGGCTTGTGCCAAAACTAAATACTTGAAAATTGTGATTTACAAGATATAGGTTATATTGCTGAAAGACGATGTAATGTCAAGTCCGAAAATTTGTTACAAGATTATTAACAAAATAAGTAATAAGTAATATAATTATCATGATTTAAATTTTATGCATTTTAACAATGTTTATGTCAGTCATGTACTGATTAATATGTTTCACAAAACAGTAACAATGATTTGCATTTACTTTTAAAATTTTGGATGTCTTTGGAGGTCAAGATCTGCGTGAAACGTTCAGGTATGTAAACATCTGTTGTTCTCTGACCTGACAGCCGGATAACAAAATAACTTATAAGTAATAATAAAATTCATAAAATGTTAACTGAAACCCTAAAAGTAAATCTGAAAATTTGTTACAAGATTATTAACAAAATAAGTAATAAGTAATATAATTATCATGATTTAAATTTTATGCATTTTAACAATGTTTATGTCAGTCATGTACTGATTAATATGTTTCACAAAACAGTAACAATGATTTGCATTTACTTTTAAAATTTTGGATGTCTTTGGAGGTCAAGATCTGCGTGAAACGTTCAGGTATGTAAACATCTGTTGTTCTCTGACCTGACAGCCGGATAACAAAATAACTTATAAGTAATAATAAAATTCATAAAATGTTAACTGAAACCCTAAAAGTAAATCTGAAAATTTGTTACAAGATTATTAACAAAATAAGTAATAAGTAATATAATTATCATGATTTAAATTTTATGCATTTTAACAATGTTTATGTCAGTCATGTACTGATTAATATGTTTCACAAAACAGTAACAATGATTTGCATTTACTTTTAAAATTTTGGATGTCTTTGGAGGTCAAGATCTGCGTGAAACGTTCAGGTATGTAAACATCTGTTGTTCTCTGACCTGACAGCCGGATCTTGAGCACCACGCGACGTCCATGTTGATTGCAGACCTCCCTCACGTCCTCAATAGGGTAAGGTGTACCCTCCATCAACTCTCTTAGAGGAGTCCAGGGTTTCGGGGAGTACCTATTGATGACGGTGAGGAAGTGCTCCTCGGGGAGAATTTCATCCTCCTCCTGCTGTAACAACGTCATTATGGAGCTGTCCTCCTCCTCATCCTCTTCCACCGCACGTTTCTGTTGAAAAATATTTCATTAGACTCTTATTTGTTTCAGGTTATAAAATCATACAAGAGAGAGATCTTGCGCTCAACAGATTCACTACTCAAAACTGTGACTAATAACTCGCAAATTCTCTGACATGAGAGAGTGATCTTGCGCTCAACAGATTCACTACTCAAAACTGTGACTAATAACTCGCAAATTCTCTGACATAACTCTCAATTATCGGAAAAAATTTTTCACTTCATTACAATCAACATCTCCTTCTCCCTCTCCTTCTCCTTCTCCCTCTCCTTCTCCTTCTCCCTCTCCTTCTCCCTCTCCTTCTCCCTCTCCTTCTCCTTCTCCCTCTCCTTCTCCTTCTCCCTCTCCCTCTCCTCTCCCTCTCCCTCTCCCTCTCCCTCTCCTCTCCCTCTCCCTCTCCTCTCCTTCTCCCTCTCCTTCTCCCTCTCCCTCTCCCTCTCCTCTCCCTCTCCCTCTCCTTCTCCCTCTCCCTCTCCTTCTCCTTCTCCCTCTCCCTCTCCCTCTCCCTCTCCTTCTCCTTCTCCCTCTCCCTCTCCCTCTCCCTCTCCCTCTCCCTCTCCTCTCCCTCTCCCTCTCCATCTCCCTCTCCCTCTCCTTCTCCCTCTCCCTCTCCCTCTCCCTCTCCTCTCCCTCTCCCTCTCCTCTCCCTCTCCCTCTCCCTCTCCCTCTCCCTCTCCCTCTCCTTCTCCCTCTCCTTCTCCCTCTCCTTCTCCCTCTCCCTCTCCCTCTCCCTCTCCTTCTCCTTCTCCCTCTCCCTCTCCTCTCCCTCTCCCTCTCCTTCTCCCTCTCCTTCTCCTTCTCCCTCTCCCTCTCCCTCACCCCTCTCCCAGTGAGGACGAGGGGGAGGAAGAGAGACAGTGAGGGAAAAAATAATTTCCCTTTTTCCCTTTTCTACTGACAGATTAAAGTGAATCCATCTTTCTACTGTCAAATTAAAGTGAATCCATATTTCTACTGTCAAATTAAAGTGACTCCATCTAATGTTATACTGACAGTGAGAGTCAACCTTGGAAGATATGCTCAAATTATTCTCTCAGTCAGATCTTAAGTCAGCATCATGAATCTCTAAGAACCCAATTCAACTTATACTGACAGATTAAATCCCAGTCTAGTATAGATAAGAAACTCTTTTGTAGATGTGCTAAATACTGACAGTGAGAGTCAACCTTGGAAGATATGCTCAAATTATTCTCTCAGTCAGATCTTAAGTCAGCATCATGAATCTCTAAGAACCCAATTCAACTTATACTGACAGATTAAATTCCAGTCTAGTATAGATAAGAAACTCTTTTGTAGATGTGCTAAAACCCTATTACTCTTTAAGTTTCTCGTTCTAGAGTTAGTTGCAAGGATCTTTAAGTGCAAGGATATTACTTTAAATGCAACCCTAAAATCTTTAAATGCAAAGTGAATCCATCTTTATACTGAGTGAATACATCTTTATACTGTCAAATTAAAGTGAATGCTAGATGAGTGAATCCATCTTTCTACTGTCAAATTAAAGTGAATCCATCTTTCTACTGTCAAATTAAAGTGAATCCATCTTTCTACTGTCAAATTAAAGTGAATGCTAGATGAGTGAATCCATCTTTCTACTGTCAAATTAAAGTGAATCCATCTTTCTACTGTCAAATTAAAGTGAATCCATCTTTCTACTGACAGATTAAATTCCAGTCTAGTATAGATAAGAAACTCTTTTGTAGATGTGCTAAATACTGACAGTGAGAGTCAACCTTGGAAGATATGCTCAAATTATTCTCTCAGTCAGATCTTAAGTCAGCATCATGAAGCTCTAAGAACCCAATTCAACTTATACTGACAGATTAAATTCCAGTCTAGTATAGATAAGAAACTCTTTTGTAGATGTGCTAAATACTGACAGTGAGAGTCAACCTTGGAAGATATGCTCAAATTATTCTCTCAGTCAGATCTTAAGTCAGCATCATGAAGCTCTAAGAACCCAATTCAACTTATACTGACAGATTAAATTCCAGTCTAGTATAGATAAGAAACTCTTTTGTAGATGTGCTAAATACTGACAGTGAGAGTCAACCTTGGAAGATATGCTCAAATTATTCTCTCAGTCAGATCTTAAGTCAGCATCATGAAGCTCTAAGAACCCAATTCAACTTATACTGACAGATTAAATTCCAGTCTAGTATAGATAAGAAACTCTTTTGTAGATGTGCTAAATACTGACAGTGAGAGTCAACCTTGGAAGATATGCTCAAATTATTCTCTCAGTCAGATCTTAAGTCAGCATCATGAATCTCTAAGAACCCAATTCAACTTATACTGACAGATTAAATTCCAGTCTAGTATAGATAAGAAACTCTTTTGTAGATGTGCTAAATACTGACAGTGAGAGTCAACCTTGGAAGATATGCTCAAATTATTCTCTCAGTCAGATCTTAAGTCAGCATCATGAAGCTCTAAGAACCCAATTCAACTTATACTGACAGATTAAATTCCAGTCTAGTATAGATAAGAAACTCTTTTGTAGATGTGCTAAATACTGACAGTGAGAGTCAACCTTGGAAGATATGCTCAAATTATTCTCTCAGTCAGATCTTAAGTCAGCATCATGAAGCTCTAAGAACCCAATTCAACTTATACTGACAGATTAAATTCCAGTCTAGTATAGATAAGAAACTCTTTTGTAGATGTGCTAAATACTGACAGTGAGAGTCAACCTTGGAAGATATGCTCAAATTATTCTCTCAGTCAGATCTTAAGTCAGCATCATGAAGCTCTAAGAACCCAATTCAACTTATACTGACAGATTAAATTCCAGTCTAGTATAGATAAGAAACTCTTTTGTAGATGTGCTAAATACTGACAGTGAGAGTCAACCTTGGAAGATATGCTCAAATTATTCTCTCAGTCAGATCTTAAGTCAGCATCATGAAGCTCTAAGAACCCAATTCAACTTATACTGACAGATTAAATTCCAGTCTAGTATAGATAAGAAACTCTTTTGTAGATGTGCTAAAACCCTATTACTCTTTAAGTTTCTCGTTCTAGAGTTAGTTGCAAGGATCTTTAAATGCAAGGATATTACTTTAAATGCAACCCTAAAATCTTTAAATGCAAAGTGAATCCATCTTTATACTGTCAAATTAAAGTGAATGCTAGATGAGTGAATCCATCTTTCTACTGTCAAATTAAAGTGAATGCTAGATGAGTGAATCCATCTTTCTACTGTCAAATTAAAGTGAATGCTAGATGAGTGAATCCATCTTTCTACTGTCAAATTAAAGTGAATCCATCTTTATACTGTAAAAAGTGATTGGTTTGCTTTCCACCTGACAGTTAAGAAAAATTTCACAAATTTTCTATGTGCTGTACAAACCGCAGGCGTTGCTTTTTAAGTGTGCTCTCCGAGAATATCTATAGTAGACCGAGGCGTATCTAATTGTAGACAGACAACATGTACGAGCTTTATGCAATCTCAGTGCATGCAAGCAATAAACACACTGTAATTCCTTTCCGTTGTAGAAGAATCCATAACGTGCAAAGTTTCTTTTCTGAGCATTCGTATACATAGACGCCAATTTCATACTTTGCATTCGATTGTTTTCGCACAAGAAATTATTTGTTTGATACATATTTTTAATTTTTTGACACTTTCAGTAGGCAAAATTAAATTTTTAGATTCCTACAAGTTTATGTCTGAATCCTTGGAAGTATTGGTGCGTAATTTGGTAGAAAGTACAGACATGGAAAAGAAGTTGGGGAAAGAAAGTACATTGGAAAGAACTTCCTCCAATAGAATGATTTAACGCACACGCGAAGAATATCAACATGCACAAAGAGTGTTCTCAACATTCAATATTTTCATTACCTTTCAACTCAATGCTCGAACATTAACTCTGTGGGTAGATGACACAAGCTGATAAGTCATGATTTGTAAACTTTTCAGGAGAGCAATTTGAAAGTTTAGCAAAGCTAAAACACTGCATGACCTCGATTATGTTATGAACAATAATGTGCACTTAGCTGTAACAGAGTTGACTCTGAGGGGGCGTATCTCTTGATAAAAATGGACATAGATATCCTCAGACCTATATCACTGGGGGTATCAGCTCTATTGATGTCTTAACAGAATGATCTAAGTTGATCTTTTACATTTTTTATCTGCAATGTCATACAAGCATTTCCAAAGTTCATCGGAATTTGTAACAATAGTTGAGAAATCATTTGCACTACAATAATGTAGATGACCTGTATCTAGTATGTCCAATAATTCGAAAATCTCAGATAAAATTGGAAAATGTGAGGGAAAAAATAATTTCCCTGAGGAAAAAATTCTCTACTATCAGATTAAAGTGAATGCTAGATGAGTGAATCCATCTTTATACTGATTGGTTTGCTTTCCACCTGACAGTTAAGAAAAATTTCACAAATTTTCTATGTGTTGTACAAACCGCAGGCGTTGCTTTTTAAGTGTGCTCTCCGAGAATATCTATAGTAGACCGAGGCGTATCTAATTGTAGACAGACAACATGTACGAGCTTTATGCAATCTCAGTGCATGCAAGCAATAAACACACTGTAATTCCTTTCCGTTGTAGAAGAATCCATAACGTGCAAAGTTTCTTTTCTGAGCATTCGTATACATAGACGCCAATTTCATACTTTGCATTCGATTGTTTTCGCACAAGAAATTATTTGTTTGATACATATTTTTAATTTTTTGACACTTTCAGTAGGCAAAATTAAATTTTTAGATTCCTACAAGTTTATGTCTGAATCCTTGGAAGTATTGGTGCGTAATTTGGTAGAAAGTACAGACATGGAAAAGAAGTTGGGGAAAGAAAGTACATTGGAAAGAACTTCCTCCAATAGAATGATTTAACGCACACGCGAAGAATATCAACATGCACAAAGAGTGTTCTCAACATTCAATATTTTCATTACCTTTCAACTCAATGCTCGAACATTAACTCTGTGGGTAGATGACACAAGCTGATAAGTCATGATTTGTAAACTTTTCAGGAGAGCAATTTGAAAGTTTGGCATAGCTGCAAACATTCTATAATATTTTTTCTTACCCATTTTACACTAATATAATCAGCTGATCCTCGACTATTTAAATATCAAGGGATAAAACAATTTATTTAAATTAACTATTGAGAATTTTTGCAAGTGATGTCAGAGATATCATGTTTTGCCATCTGTCAAATGTTTCAAATCACAATGTAACAGTATAGGTAATATCTTAAAAATCGATTTTATAGAAATTTGAATATATGTTTTAAAAATTAATTGATATTATTTACAAGTATTGATCAAGTTAACCAAACTTGAACTGTTTGCAAAGTTGTATGGGTTATGTAGTTCTCAATATGGGTTATTGATTTTCAGATTTTATAATAGCCTACCAGTACATACACTTATCAAATTTTGTCATCTTTTGATAATTGGATTATAATACAAACCGGTAGAAGAGTGTTGAGATATATGTACTTATCAATATTTGTCAACTTGGGGTTTGGAAGAAAATGCAGTATCAGGCTTAAGCAAGGTCTATATCTCAGCTATTTAAAAAGGTACAACATATTTAGTTATACCATCTTATAGATCTAATTTTTCTGAACACAACCATATGCATAACTCAATATGGTCAAAAATGTGACTTATCAACTTGTGTCATCTACCCACAGAACTAAAGTTAATTAATTAATCATTACACTATCTAAAAGAAAAATGGAAATTTTCTATTAATTTGGAATAATACTTTGAATTCATCTATTCAGATCATCTATTTGAAATGCATTTGCAAAATGCATTTCAAATAGTTGATGTGAAAAAGTCATACAGATAAGAATGAATGGAATGTCAATCCAGCCATGTGTACGATGTACACAAGACCTTGCAAGGTCGTGAATGAATGAAATGCATCACACCAGATGTGTAAGGGCCAATGTCCTCACTTCGCAACAAGGAAGGCAGAGCGTTGAGCCGACCTTGACACAGTGAGCGATCGCCCGATGTTGTCAGCTCATGCGTATGCTTGCGCGTGCGTACACACTTCATTCTATAAAACACATTTTATTTTTTCTTACCCATTTTACACTAATATAATCAGATGATCCTCGACTATTTAAATAGTCTTACCCATTTTACACTAATATAATCAGCTGATCCTCGACTATTTAAATAGTCTTACCCATTTTACACTAATATAATCAGCTGATCCTCGACTATTTAAATAGTCTTACCCATTTTACACTAATATAATCAGATGATCCTCGACTATTTAAATAGTCTTACCCATTTTACACTAATATAATCAGATGATCCTCGACTATTTAAATAGTCTTACCCATTTTACACTAATATAATCAGATGATCCTCGACTATTTAAATAGTCTTACCCATTTTACACTAATATAATCAGATGATCCTCGACTATTTAAATATCAAGGGATAAAACAATTTATTTAAATTAACTATTGAGAATTTTTGCAAGTGATGTCAGAGATATCATGTTTTGCCATCTGTCAAATGTTTCAAATCACAATGTAACAGTATAGGTAATATCTTAAAAATCGATTTTATAGAAATTTGAATATATGTTTTAAAAATTAATTGATATTATTTACAAGTATTGATCAAGTTAACCAAACTTGAACTGTTTGCAAAGTTGTATGGGTTATGTAGTTCTCAATATGGGTTATTGATTTTCAGATTTTATAATAGCCTACCAGTACATACACTTATCAAATTTTGTCATCTTTTGATAATTGGATTATAATACAAACCGGTAGAAGAGTGTTGAGATATATGTACTTATCAATATTTGTCAACTTGGGGTTTGGAAGAAAATGCAGTATCAGGCTTAAGCAAGGTCTATATCTCAGCTATTTAAAAAGGTACAACATATTTAGTTATACCATCTTATAGATCTAATTTTTCTGAACACAACCATATGCATAACTCAATATGGTCAAAAATGTGACTTATCAACTTGTGTCATCTACCCACAGAACTAAAGTTAATTAATTAATCATTACACTATCTAAAAGAAAAATGGAAATTTTCTATTAATTTGGAATAATACTTTGAATTCGCCTATTCAGATCATCTATTTGAAATGCATTTGCAAAATGCATTTCAAATAGTTGATGTGAAAAAGTCATACAGATAAGAATGAATGGAATGTCAATCCAGCCATGTGTACGATGTACACAAGACCTTGCAAGGTCGTGAATGAATGAAATGCATCACACCAGATGTGTAAGGGCCAATGTCCTCACTTCGCAACAAGGAAGGCAGAGCGTTGAGCCGACCTTGACACAGTGAGCGATCGCCCGATGTTGTCAGCTCATGCGTATGCTTGCGCGTGCGTACACACTTCATTCTATAAAACACATTTTAATTTTTCTTATCACTCAATGCAACTTGGAGAGTGTGGAGAGTTCTCTACACGTATACTAGTGTGATAGGTGAGTGAAAACTTTTTATAGAATAACAAACTATTTTTTATTGATATATAACAAGTAAATTATGCGGTTAACAAAGTAGGTTATGTATATGCTGATATGCGATGCAATTGTCACCTTAACACAAAACTTGTAAATTATAGATTCATACAACCTCAGCTGAGTGAAGTGGAGGAAACACAATACTTGAAAATTATAGATTATAATGAAAATATATGTAATGGCTTGTGCCAAAACTAAATACTTGAAAATTGTGATTTACAAGATATAGGTTATATTGCTGAAAGACGATGTAATGTCAAGTCCGAAAATTTGTTACAAGATTATTAACAAAATAAGTAATAAGTAATATAATTATCATGATTTAAATTTTATGCATTTTAACAATGTTATGTCAGTCATGTACTGATTAATATGTTTCACAAAACAGTAACAATGATTTGCATTTACTTTTAAAATTTTGGATGTCTTTGGAGGTCAAGATCTGCGTGAAACGTTCAGGTATGTAAACATCTGTTGTTCTCTGACCTGACAGTCGGATCTTGAGCACCACGCGACGTCCATGTTGATTGCAGACCTCCCTCACGTCCTCAATAGGGTAAGGTGTACCCTCCATCAACTCTCTTAAAGGAGTCCAGGGTTTCGGGGAGTACCTATTGATGACGGTGAGGAAGTGCTCCTCGGGGAGAATTTCATCCTCCTCCTGCTGTAACAACGTCATTATGGAGCTGTCCTCCTCCTCCTCATCCTCTTCCACCGCACGTTTCTGTTGAAAAATATTTCATTAGACTCTTATTTGTTTCAGGTTATAAAATCATACAAGAGAGAGATCTTGCGCTCAACAGATTCACTACTCAAAACTGTGACTAATAACTCGCAAATTCTCTGACATGAGAGAGTGATCTTGCGCTCAACAGATTCACTACTCAAAAAATGTGAGTAATAACTTGGAAATTCTCTGACATAACTCTCAATTATCGGAAAAAATTTTTCACTTCATTACAATCAACATAAATGATTGCAGAAAACATAAATTAATCATTAATCATGCAAATTTTTGTTTCACACTCAAACAACAACTATTTTTCATATAAGTAATAAGTAATTTGTCATCAAAGTTATTGCAGAATAATATGATTGGATTTATAATAACAATATTATTCGAATTTCACGTTTCATTACTCATGCAAATTTTTGTTTCACACAAACAGTTTATGCATTATTCGAATCAGTAATTTGATATAGTAAGTAATATATATAAGTAATAACTCGGAAATTCTCCGATTACTTGAACTCAATTCAAATTGGTAGATAATTGAATTGTTTCATGCAACATATTCGAATTTATTATCGAAATTACTAAAACATGTTTTGAATTTTTATCCAAATTTCAATGCAACCATCGTGAGAATTTATCTGTGTTCAGATTGTTTTGATAGTACAATTAGATAGCTCAGTCTTCGCTCACAGTATAAGAATCAGTAAATGCACACAAAAGATTTATAAATTCACAATTTATAAAGATTTTGTGTACATTACAATAATAATTTTTTGTATGCTAACCTTTGATTGAGTGAGGACGCCAGGCTCCTCATCGTCGACAAACAGCCTCCTCTTGACAGACTGCTTGGTGGCGGGTACCGATGTGAGCGCTGCTCGGCGTGGTGCCCAAGTAGCTTGCGGGGGAGGGCTGCTGTCTCCCACGATGATGCTGGAATCCTCATCTTGGACGAAGATCCCTTGTTTCTTCAAGGGATCTGAGGTTGAGGCTGAGGAGGAGGGGGCGGCAGAGGTGGCAGCTGAGCTGAGGCTTTTCTGCTGCTTCTTCTGCTGCTTCTGCTGTTCCCAGTAGTTCAGCTCCCTCTCCGCAGGCGGGCTGTCTGGTAATAAGAATGAGGATGAGGATGCACGATGTGACTTGTCCATGGTGTCGAGAAGCGCGTACTGATAGCTCTCTAACGTGAATGATGATTTTCCACTGAGAAAAGCGATTATATAGCAAGTCGTTTCTCTGTCTGTTGCATGCTTGTACGAGTGAGATAGAAACACAAAGGAGGTGTGTATCACAATTGGCGAACACTGCCGATACTCCCCAGAGCTTTAGCTCGAGGTCATTATTGATTGTAAGTGAAAATTTTTGTTATATTCTCATATTTTTGTGAAAGTGTTGATTTTTATAATATATATTTAGTGTTACAGTTTGGTTACATTGTTTTTCCACAGCATTTTCTCACCTCACTACTCATAAGCAATTGTGCTCTCGTGAAGGAACCTTACCTGCATCTAGAAAATCATAGCCGAGGTGCTAGCTGAGCTTCATTTCGTCAAATCAACACATGTAAGTTCATTTTTACTTAAATTTTTCTCCTCCTCCTCTCCTCGGAGGACAATTGTTCTCCTCCTCCTCCCCTCCGAGGACAAAAATTGTCCTTTGTCCTCCTCCTCCTCCTCCACTCGTTTAGCAGGAAAGAAAAAATGAGAGAGGAATCAGGAGAAGGGGTGAGAGCTCAATGTCATGAGGATTGTCACAATAATTTTCTTTATTTTTTAATTATTATACATACATCAAAGCATATCTATGCCCAAATCAAATACAGAAAGTAACTCTTTCCTTATTCCTACTAGGAATAAAACATCTAGCTTGATTCTAATTTTATAATTCAAATCTATGTTCGGCTTTTCAAATTCTTCCTCTAACCAATAGTTTGAAAATGCTTCCACATTTTCAAACTGTAGGATATACCGAGTATTGTTTCTATTGTACACTTCTTTTATTGCAATAATGACTAACTCTATACCTTGTGGTAACTCTTCCAATCTTTTACACTCTCCTACTTTCACTTTCCCTTTAATTTCCAGCACTGTGATGTTATTATACTGCTCCACTTCTTTTTGTGTGAAGGGAGTGTCTTCCAAGTTTTTCCAAACATCTGGGAGAAACTTAACTGATTCTATTCTAGGAAATGTATGCCCATTATAGCTTGACATAGCATTGACTGTAATTACACAAATTTTCTCTTCCCTTGGTAGACAAATAATTTCTTTTTTGTCAGTGTAAGGGATTACAAAATAACCCTCTTTCTTGAGAGTTTCGATAGCTTTGTATGCATTAATGAAAACATTTTTATGACAGCCCTTTACAAAGTAAACGTTTTTCAAACCATCTTTCTCCCCTAGTACACCTACATATGGGAATTTCCCAGTATTATTCACAGTAAATGCAGTCACATTATAAACTCCACTAGGCTCAAAATTTCGCCAATGTGAATGGTCCAAGTTCCTCTCAAATTTTCTATTTTAAAATTCTTCTAGCTGCTTATGCTGTTCCCTAAATGACTGTGTGGCTTCAAAAAACTCAATTTTCCTCCGTTTTTAGATCAATTTCATCCAGTTCTAGCTTACGCTTCTTGGCTGATAGCACTGAGATAGGAGACAAGGGTATGGAGGAAGCTCACAAGTTATGTTTGGCCGTTTTCTTAAGACTTGTGGTATTAAGTTACCTGTTGCTACAAGACCCAACTCATCTAGGTCAACAACTTTGGATATGGTAGAGAAAACTGTGGTTGACTTGGAGAAAAAAGTCTCTCCACTCTCCACACTTTTGTGAGAAACTGATATTATTTTTGTTTGATGGATCCTCGAAAATTTCCACATAATTAATAGGTAGTAGATTAAAGCTAAATGCAGAGATTACATAGGATATTATTTTATTTCTATGTTGTGGGTCAGTGGGAAGCTTTACTTGTACTCCACTCAATTTGCTGGTATTGCTATTACCCCCAGTAAACATACTGTAGAAGATCATTATAGATCAAACAACAACTATTTTTCAAATTATCTGTCAGTTTTCTCCACATTTTAGCCAAGGACACAGAATAAATTGGAGCATTTTGGAAATAATTTCTACTATCATTCAAGAGTGACAAGCTATCTTGAATAGGCTCAAAGGTTTTGCTATTGGCCCAACTCAAACAATCAATCCCAACAGTTTTATTGTTATCTGCTATCACATTATAGTCTTCTTTATATTCTCCTTGGAAACAAAAATGATGATTTGTAGTTAGAAAATCACACTTTAGTGAACCGTCTTGGATAGATAAGAGTCAATTACTAACTAAGTAAATATTTTACAATTGATTATATACGCTGATCATTCCAACTTATAGTTTAATATGTTTTCAGATATGTGCTCTCGAACGGAAATCATTTGATGAATATATAAGCTTAGTATATTATAAATAGGCATTTTAATGAATTACGTAAATATGATTCTGTTTCTTTAGAAAAAATGGCGAGAATACAAAGTTATCGTTGTGAACTAACTGAACTATTGGAGACGCATCACCAATTATTGGACCAGTTAGCAGAAAAAGGATGGACAAATCTACAATATTTAACATTTGTGAGAGATTATGAAAAATTAGGAGTTTGGCATAGTGATAACTATAATCATATTTTAGTTTGTGAATTATACGGTACATCATATGATAAATTCTGGGAAAATGGCAATATCCCAGGCTCATACAGATGTGATTGTGGTCATCTTAAAGAGTCTATCGATAAAATTAAGAAGGTTATAACAGAAAAAAATAAACATTTAACAAAAGAACAATTAAATAAACTTATCTGGAATTTTTTACGAGATTCTTCAGATGAGACAGGCTTAGAACAAGATTGATAGCATATTCTGTTTAATTTCAGATTGGAGATGGATTCAATTTCATTTGATAAGAACTATTTTTCGAATAAAATCGATAAAAAATATAGATGTTGTTATTTCGAACTTATTGACAAAACAATATTAGAATTGAATAATTTCGGAAAAGAAGGACTAACGTTTGAGGAATATTTAACATTTATAAAACCTGGTAAAAGTGAAGAACAGAAGTCAGAACATATAAGCGTATGTTATATTATAAATAAGAATATAGTTGATAGACATCAAAGATGCGAATTAAAGGAAATTCCTGAATTTTGCTATTGTAATTCATTAGGTTGGTTGAATATTCGAATGTATTATTTCATTGATGATAGGTTAACAGATAAAAACATTGATAGTGTAAGATTTACATTTGAAATTATGAAAATGTGTGGCGAATCAGCGATGTTGTACAAACTTTAACTTTTTTACAGAGATTATGATGAACTCGTTAATTGAGGAGAGAATAAAACTATTAAATACTAAAAGCTTTGAATGTGAAAATTAATTGTAATACTTGTAGAGGTTTAAGGAATAAATGTATTAGTTGTAAGTTAGAATAATATATGAAGGCGGTTTAGTCTGATTACACTCTATATTTCCTTCTCAACCTGTAACGTATAGCTTGCAAGATCTAAACGGAGAAGTAATTAGTGGGCGGTTTTATGCAGAAGAAATTAAAAAAACGCAATTAAACGAAACGGAGAGACAAGTGTATTTGATTGAAAAAATATTAAAACGTGATAAAAAAGGACTGTTAGTGAAATGGATTGGGTTTTCAACACCTAGCTATATTAGATGAAAAATAATCAATTGTAAATATCATGATGTACATTTGTTGAAAATATATTAGAAGTATTATTTGACATTGGTTCTCATTTCGTTCTTCTTTTGAACATCTGTCTGATGATGTGGAGAGGGGTGGTCTGCATTCCAATCTCTGGGAAACGCCTCTCTATACATCATCATGACCTCGCTCATTGTTCAGTGGCTTATCAGATCACGCTCTGTACGTTTGAGTCAATTACCAATTGTTAACTCATGATTACAAATAAAGAAAAGCCTGCATTTTGTAAAAATGGAGTTGCATGTCTAAACACCATTCATTACAAGATTATTTATTGTTACTAGTAAATTCTATTCTGGCCTAGTTGTCTGTGCCTCTTATTCTTCTTGAAGAAGAAGAAGAAAATGATGAAGATAAAGAGGAAGAAGAAGAGAGGATCAGGAGACGATGAATATGTTTGGAAAGAAGAGAAGAAAAAGTACATCACTTTTGGAATAGAACTAGTAGTTCTGTGAACAGTAGACCTCACACAGTATTCTCATCCACAAGTACCTGATTGAAACCACGGTATTTAGATATTTCTTCTTCTATATACTGTGATTGAAACTATAGACATTATAGAAATACAGTAATAGACTGGCTTCTCCACACATCTGTGTAATCACTTGTCAGCTGATTTATGATGAATAATTCTATAGTCTGAATTTTACTCTAATATTGGCGTATGAAGAAGGCTCCTTTTTCCTTTTATATCATCCTTGAAATGCAAAATTCCCAAAAACCTTGTATATACGTCGGCGCGCAATTAAAAAAGGAACATAGCTGTCAAATTTCATGAAAATCTATTAGCGCGTTTCGCCGTAAATGCGCAACATATAAACATTTAAACATTAAGAGAAATGCGAAACCGTCGACTTGAATCTTATACCTCACTTCGCTCGGTCAATAAAAGCGAACAGAATATTGATAATTAAAGAGAAAGAGAAGTTTTATTTGAAGAAAATGAATAGTGAAATTTAAAGTAAAATGTAAATGTTTATTCATTCAGATAGCATATAGCTTCAAGATGGATGAAGCTTTTACATAAACAAGCATCTTATTCAGCGTGTCTATCTTATCAGCTTCTTTCCTTTCAAATAGCGTTTATAATAATGTGAACCATATTAAAGCCAGATGGCTTCTTCCTTCTTATCTTGAAGACTTGAATCGTTTACTTCCTCTACTGAGAAAAGAATGCTTGGTGATTTCAGCTTTCTTCATGTTTGAAAATGTTGACTTTCTTTCAAATGTTTCTATTAAATCTCAATTCTTCCAAATTCTAGTATGAACTTGAAAAAATCATTTTGAAGATAGGAATCCTTTTGAGCATAGGAATAGACATAGAATTAGGAAATGACAATCTTCCTAGGAAAATAAGCCTAGGAGAGTGATCCTGGAAATGTTTATTAACTACGAGCAGGAGTTACCCGTGCTTCGCAAGGGCAGTTGAAAGCACGAATAGATTCTTTTCATTTGATTGACATTGTTTTCAATTGATTAATTAAAATATTAGCCAATAACCATCCTCAGTAAATTAAGAATCTTCATGCAAAATTTCCAGTTAATCAGTTCAGTAGTTCAGACGTGAAGATGTGTGAAACATGTATTTCGTAACCTGTATATACAGTACAGTTATACAGTGCAGTTGTACAGTTATTCTTGTGTCACCCTATATATATATTTTTACACTTATATACAATTACAAATGAATTTACATAATATAGACTGAGAAAATATTTTTTTGAAGTGCATATGAAAAAAGCAGTTGTCAATAGTTGTAGCTAATATTGTTATGCATTAACATGAATTTGGAAAGAATATTTGAAAACATCCTTGCAACTAACTCTAGAACGAGAAACTTAAAGAGTAATAGGGTTTTAGCACATCTACAAAAGAGTTTCTTATCTATACTAGACTGGAATTTAATCTGTCAGTATAAGTTGAATTGGGTTCTTAGAGATTCATGATGCTGACTTAAGATCTGACTGAGAGAATAATTTGAGCATATCTTCCAAGGTTGACTCTCACTACACTTGCATATGTTTTACCAGTACATGGAATCTCAAAGTGAGTATTATTATTTCTTGCTTTCATATTACAGAATCAAACAGTGATTCAACAAGTTAATATGCAAGTAATAACTATTAACTGAATCAGTAATTTCCAACTCTTGTAATGTGAACAGATCTATTAGTATAATTTATCAAATAGTTTCATCAAATAACTAACCTTTGATTTGATGTGTGCTCCTCCTCCTCCACATCCTCCTCCTTATCCTCCACTCTAACTCTGCTTCTCATGTTATCATGATGAAAAAAAAAAAACTCAGTTTTAGATGTTCAGTTGAGAGGTGAGCAAAGGCTGTGAGTAATAGACTAGTAATATTTGTAATTACACAGAAAAGTTTTCTGTCTATTTGTTATGTATCATGTTTCTGTAATCTTTCAGATAATATACTTGCATATTCAAGGTTGAATTTATGCACTGAGTCAACATAAATGTATAGTTTTCCTAATATTTCTGATAAAGGAAGAAGCAAAATCATTCAAGATTCGGTAATCCGCAGGTTTTGCATTGAAATTTTCCTATAGGTTATATGTCATTCAACTAATATTATTTGTTAGCTGAGTGAAAACGACAAGTGAAGAATAAATAACAGTTAAAACAAGGAGAGACTGGTGTTCTGTTGTTTCTTGAGAAACTATGAAATATCACACTTTCCTCCAAAATGAAGAAATTATCCAACACTGTGAGTGAGAATATTGCACAACAGCTGAAGCCAATGAAATTATAGTGTTTTTTCACTCTAACTTTGTGGGTTGAGAGTAGTGAGATGAAAAAAGCTATTCATACTTATCTGGAGAACTGTAATCTAATTCATGTTGAAAGTGTACATCTAACTAGACATAGAACTAACTCATAACTAACCAAATCTCTACACGTATTTATTGTTTAACAAAGGATGCTAACAACAAAAAATTCGTACCAAAAAGATTGCTTGAATCTTACTTTCATCATATTGTAATCTTAATTTTCCAGCATTGCGGTGTTATTACAGTATTCCATAAAAGTTTTTCCTTGCTTGTGACAGAAACTCAATTGATAGAGAATCTATGTTCCTTATAGCATTTGAGACAAATTATTCCTCTTGATAGACAAATCTCCCAAGTGATTGTGATCACAAGTCACTACGATCGAAGAGAGTTTCTCTCTCTCAAATTTGTATTTTAAAATTCTGCTAGTTGCTGTTCCCCGAATATCTCTGTGGTTTTCAAAAAAAAAAAAAAATATGCATATCACCTGAAATCAAATAATCGCTTTGCTTCTCTCAACAATAGCCACTTGTGCTTTCACCAACTTAATCTGAATCACGACGTTCATTTGACTTGGAAGGGATACATCAAGAGTGTCTTACACTTATCTAAATACCTACTTGCATAATTACTCAAATATAACTATATCAATAGCTTTCATTTTTAACAATCACCTTCAAGTACTTTCTACATCTTTACATCAGTGCAACTTCATCTAATTTTGCTTCAACTCTGATGCACAATTTTGGTGACATCAATGATATTAATTTATCAAATAATAGTTGTCTCTTGTCAGGAGCCTATAGGCACTTTTATTTATACTTGAAAGTAATGCATTGAACTCGATGTTGAAAAAATGCATCGGTCTCTTGAGAGTTTGATGCATTAATGTAGTTACGATAAATATTTTCTTGAACGAATTTATGTAGCGTTGACACAGGGTTTGAAAACTAGATAGAACCAGCTAAAACTCTGTTGTTAAAAAATCTTGTCATCTACATTATCATTAATGGTTGTTGAGAAGTAAAATCGTAACTCGTTTATTTCTGTTCAAGTAATTTCTGGATTGAGCCTACTCAGTAAAATAAAATACAGAACATGTCATAACAGGGAATGCTGTAGGAATCTTCAATCTACAGCAATTGTATTTATTATCGTAGTTATCTCAATCATAGAAAAGCCAGCAGTATTAATGATTGGTGACAGTGGAATAATTATAATTGATATTGCAGGAATGTGAAGAGTTGTAGCGAAATCTCATTGCTAGGTGTGTGAACCGGCAACATTGGATTTTCAGTGATAAGAGATGGTTCAAAATAGCTTATTTCGTTGTTCATAATAGCAAAAAAGGAATTTAGAAATATGGTGATTTGAGAATAGGAGATAACGCATGGGGCTATCTGGCAATCTCAAACTGCTACTTGTGAGAAGCGATGTACTAAGGCATAGCTGCTGAGGTGGATTCACTTAAACTGGCAGTAGCGTATGACCGATCAAAGGAGAGACCGACATGATCCTTTACTCAGCATTCGTAATGTAGAGATCGCTGCGTGGAGAGAAGCATATGCTCGTATACGAATGACGGATTAAAAAGGAACTTTGGATTTCTCTTTCGTAATAGAGGAAAAAGCAGTAGCGAGAATAGAAGATAACGCATGGGGCCATCTGTTTTGACTGCTAGCAGTAGCGAACGATCGATCATAGTGGAGAACAATTCTCTATTCTCTCTTTACTCCTCATTCGTAAAATGCTGTGCTCCGCTACACGGAAAGAGTCATTTTACGGATGATGAAGTAAAAAGGAACTCAACACACATGGCTTTCGTAATAGAGGAAAAAGCAGTAGAAGATAACGCATGGGGCTATCTGGCAATCTCAAACTGCTACTTGTGAGAAGCGATGTACTAAGGCATAGCTGCTGAGGTGGATTCACTTAAACTGGCAGTAGCGTATGACCGATCAAAGGAGAGACCGACATGATCCTTTACTCAGCATTCGTAATGTAGAGATCGCTGCGTGGAGAGAAGCATATGCTCGTATACGAATGACGGATTAAAAAGGAACTTTGGATTTCTCTTTCGTAATAGAGGAAAACGGCAACATGCCAGGAGGCTCAAGTTGGGTGCATACCAGTCTGCTACTTGTCTAAAACACATAGGAGCGCATTACCATTTCTCTCTATAACCTTGGCACGAGCGATGGATTTCACTACACATTAGATAAGGAAAGTATAGCACACATCGAATTGCAGCAACAGAAGGTGTCATTTGCTTTGAAACGTTCAAACTGATAAGATGAGTGCTTATTTCGATTGCACAAGCTTTAATGAATTTTCAATTGATGCAGACCCACAAGCAAATTGGGGTTTTGACCATTTGGCTTACGATTGGTATACTGTAACCAATGTCACATTTCCTGATAGTGGTGAAATTTGCATACACATAATTGATAGTGAAGGAGACTTTAAGCACACTATCAAATTGCCGAATGAGTATTCTCTAGTGCTAAACAAGCATAAGCTTAAAAGTTTTCTTTCACGCTCGTGGGAACTTAATGTCAGTGGAAATCGAATTTTCCTAAGAGAACTGCACCGATATTGATGATGTTGATACCCCAAGTGATATAGGTCTGAGGATATCTATAGCTATTTTTGGAATGCTTGTTCGTACTAAATTTACTATAGATATTCTCGGAGAGCACACTTAAAAAGCAACGCCTGCGGTTTGTACAGCACATAGAAAATTTGTGAAATTTTTCTTAACTGTCAGGTGGAAAGCAAACCAATCAGTATAAAGATGGATTCACTTTAATTTGTCAGTAGAAAAGGGAAAAAGGGAAATTATTTTTTCACTCATCTAGCATTCACTTTAATTTTACAGTATAAAGATGTATTCACTCAGTATAAAGATGGATTCACTTTGCATTTAAAGATTTTAGGGTTGCATTTAAAGTAATATCCTTGCATTTAAAGATCCTTGCAACTAACTCTAGAACGAGAAACTTAAAGAGTAATAGGGTTTTAGCACATCTACAAAAGAGTTTCTTATCTAGACTGGAATTTAATCTGTCAGTATAAGTTGAATTGGGTTCTTAGAGCTTCATGATGCTGACTTAAGATCTGACTGAGAGAATAATTTGAGCATATCTTACAAGGTTGACTCTCACTGTCAGTATTTAGCACATCTACAAAAGAGTTTCTTATCTAGACTGGAATTTAATCTGTCAGTATAAGTTGAATTGGGTTCTTAGAGCTTCATGATGCTGACTTAAGATCTGACTGAGAGAATAATTTGAGCATATCTTCCAAGGTTGACTCTCACTGTCAGTATAACATTAGATGGAGTCACTTTAATTTGACAGTAGAAAGATGGATTCACTTTAATCTGTCAGTAGGGAATTTTTCCTCCAAAAAGGGAAATTATTTTTTCCCTCACTGTCTCTCTTCCTCCCCCTCGTCCTCACTGGGAGAGGGGTGAGGGAGAGGGAGAGGGAGAGGGAGAAGGAGAGGGAGAAGGAGAGGGAGAGGGAGAGGGAGAGGGAGAGGGAGAAGGAGAGGGAGAAGGAGAGGGAGAGGGAGAGGGAGAGGGGGGAGGAAAGGGGGAGGAGAGGGGGGAGGAAAGGGGGAGGAGAGGGGGGAGGAAAGGGGGAGGAGAGGGGGGAGTTTGCGCATGCGCAGAGGGGGAGGGGGATTTGCGCAAAATTTTTTCCTTATTTCTCGCGGATTGCGCAAAAATTCTTCTCAGTTCTCTTGAATATAGGCTACTAGCTTCCAGTAATATACAGCCGTATGCAGTGGAGAAGTATGCAA
This sequence comes from Nilaparvata lugens, assembly GCF_014356525.2. NCBI lineage: Eukaryota > Metazoa > Arthropoda > Insecta > Hemiptera > Delphacidae > Nilaparvata > Nilaparvata lugens. The sequence continues at coordinate 30,356,328 of NC_052512.1, forward strand.
ATATAAAGAAAATAAAAATCTCAGTACCCTTTTTTTGAAATATTTTATCACAGCATGTTTCGGACATTTATGCCATTTTCAAGTGATATGGAGTAAATAAATAAATACTACTTCCATATCACTTGAAAATGACATAAATGTCCGGAACATGTTGTGATAAAATATTCAAAAAAATCTGATGTGGTACACTCACACAACTTTCCTTGCTCATTGAACTGTGAGCCTCATTCTCAAACAAGAATAATTTAGGGGAATAACATCATGACAATCATTGGCGGCAACATATTATTTGCAACTACGATCAGACTACTGTATATGTGTATCTATAATTATTGTTTTCAGAGTACTTTTTCCTTCGTGTAAATTATGAAATTCGATGATTTTTTTAAAAATCGTCAAAACAGCTGTTCTACAGATGAAATATCTTGACTATGACTGTGTACTTTTTACTTTCCTTGCCCTACTACCATAGGTAAGGAAAGTATTGCTTTCCAAAAAAAAATAAGGTACCCCAATTTCAAGTTTTCTATACGTTTCAAGGTCCCCTGAGTCCAAAAACATGATTTTTGGGTATTGGTCTATGTGTGTGTATGTGTGTATGTGTGTGTGTGTGTGTATGTGTGTGTGTGTGTGTATGTCTGTGAACACGATAACTCCATTCCTAATTAACCGATCGACTTGAAATTTTAAACTTAAGGTCCCTATACCATGAGGACCCGACCATAAGAAATTCAATAAAATTCAATTCAAGATGGCGGAAAAAATGGCGGATAATTACTAAAAAACCATGTTTTTCACGTTTTTCTCGAAAATGGCTCAAACGATTTTCTTCAAATTTATATCATGGATAGCTATTTATAAGCCCTATCAACTAGCATAAGTCTCATTTCTGGGAAAATTTCAGGAGCTCCGTAATATTCTTGAGAAAAATGGCGGAAAATGACTAAAAAACCATGTTTTTCACGGTTTTCTCGAAGACGGCTCCAACGATTTTCTTCAAATTTATACCATGGATAGCTATTTTTAAGCCCTATCAACTGGCATAAGTTTCATTTCTGGGAAAATTTCAGGAGCTCCGTAATATTCTTGAGAAAAATGGCGGATAATGACTAAAAATCCATGTTTTTCACCGTTTTCTCGAAAACTGCTCTAACGATTTACTTCAAATTCATACCATGGATAGATATTCATAAGCACTATCAACTGGCATGAGTCTCATTTCTGGGAAAATTCCATGAGCTCCGTAATATTCTTGAGAAAAATGGCGGATAATGACCAAAAACCAGGTTTTTCACGGTTTTCTCGAAAACGGCTCTAACGATTTTCTTCAAATTCAAGCCATGGGTAGCTATTCATAAGTCCTATCAAATGACATGAGTTTTTTCCTTGGAAAATTGCAGGGGCTCCGTAATATTCTTGAGAAAAATGGCGGATAATTACTAAAAAAACCATGTTTTTCACGATTTTTTCAAAATAACGACCGATATTTTTCAAATTCATACTCTGTATAGTTATTTATCAGCTCTATTAACTGGCATGAGTCTCCTTTTTGGGAAACTAATGGGGGGTCCACCCCATCCTTGAGAAATGGACTTTGTAACCTCCTTCTCGTGCATGAGGTAGGTAGGTAGAGCAGTTCATAAAAAGAACACATAGTCGAGATATTTCATCTGTAGAACAGCTGTTTTGACGACTTTAAAAAAATGACGACTAAAAAAATCATTGAATTTCACAATTTACACAAAGGAAAAAGTACTCTGAAAACATTTATATATACACATATACAAAAGTCTGATCGTAGTTTCGAATATGAGCAAGGAAAGTTGTGTGAGTGTACCACACCAGATTTTTATAAAATGCTCTACGTACCTACCTCATGCACGAGAAGAAGGTTACAAAGTCCATTTCTCAAGGATAGGGTGGACCCCCATTAGTTTCCCAGGAAAGAGACTCATGCCAGTTGATAGATCTGATAAATAACTATACAGGGTATGAATTTGAAAAAAATCGTTAGAGCCGTTTTTGAGAAAATCGTGAAAAACATGGTTTTTAGTCATTATCCGCCATTTTTCTCAATAATATTACGGAGCTCCTGAAATTCCCCCAGAAATGAGACTCATGCCAGTTGATAGGGCTTATAAATAGCTATCCATGGTATAAATTTGAAGAAAATCGTTAGATCCGTTTTCGAGAAAACCGTGAAAAACATGGTTTTTTCGTCATTATCCGCCATTTTTCTCAAGAATATTACAGAGCTCCTGAAATTTTCCCAGAAATGAGACTCATGTCAGTTGATAGGGCTTATAAATAGCTATCCATGTTAAAAATTTGAAGAGAATCATTGGAGCCGTTTTCGAGAAAACCGTGAAAAACATGGTTTTTTAGTAATTATCCGCCATTTTTTCCGCCATCTTGAATTTTATTTTATTGAATTTCTTATTGTCAGGTCCTCATGGTATAAGGACCTTAAGTTTGAAATTTCAAGTCAATCGGTTAATTAGGAATGGAGTTATCGTGTTCACAGACATACACACATACACACACACACACACACACACACACACACACACCACACACACACACACACACACACACATCCGCCTTTTTTCTCAAGGATATTAAGGAGCTCCTGAAACTTTCCCAGAAATGAGATTCATGCCAGTTGATAGGGCTTATAAAAAGCTATCAATGGTATGAATTTGAAGAAAATAGTTTTCGAGAAAAACGTGAAAAACATGGTTTTTTAGTAATTATCCGCCATCTTGAATTGAACCATATTGAATTTCTTATTGTCGCATCCTCATGGTATAAGTACCTAAGTTTATAATTTCGAGTCAATCAGTTAATTAGGAATGGAGTTATCGTGTTCACAGACATACACACACACACACACACACACACACAGACCAACACCCAAAAATCATGTTTTTGGACCCAGGGGGCCTTGAAACGTATAGAAAACTTGAAATTAGGGTACCTTAATTTTTTTTGGAAACCAATACTTTCCTTACCTATGGTAGTAGGGCAAGGAAAGTAAAAAGGGTACTGAGATTTTTATTTTCTTTATATTACAAGTAGCCCTACACAGTAAAGAGATAGAGAAGTATGCAGTATGCAGTGAGGAGATGGAGAAGGAGAAGGAGAAGAAGAAGAGACATCATGGATGTAGGAGAAGGAGAAAAGGAGAGAGAATAATATTGATCTTCTTAACAAGACGTTGTTGATACTCATTGAGTCGGTATAACTATAAACGTCTAAACAACATGTGTTACATGTAGGACCGTCTCCAGTTCAAGCTGCGATGCACGTTGCCAGCACAAATGATGTGTTTTGAGTACCGTTCACAACCCTATGGTATTCAAAGTAAAGTACGTTTAATTGGGGAATATCCTTTGCCAACATACTTGGAAATCCGTCAGGTTTGGAGTACGTAAAGCAGCTTAAGTTGAAGGTGTGCTCTATTCAGTTAGTAGATGAAAGGCTCTCCAACTCAACACTACAGTTTGCAGCAGCCTCGCTTTGAAATACAGTTGACTCGAAATTCAGTTGTTGAGAATACTCTCAACGCTATATTTTTCTCAAACAGCCTTGTTACTTGCTCTATTAAACTATAGTGAGGTCCACGTTATAATGGCAGTGTTTGATTAGCAATGGTATTGCTATCCTTGTCTATCATTCAGTATTATTACTTTCCTTGCCCTACTACCATAGGTAAGGAAAGTATTGCTTTCCAAAAAAAATTAAGATACCCCAATTTCAAGTTTTCTATACGTTTCAAGGTCCCCTGAGTCCAAAAACATGATTTTTGGGTATTGGTCTGTGTGTGTGTATGTGTGTGTGTGTGTATGTGTGTGTGTGTGTGTGTGTGTGTGCATGTCTGTGAACACGATAACTCCATTCCTAATTAACCGATCGACTTGAAATTTCAAACTTAAGGTCCCTATACCATGAGGACCCGACAATAAGAAATTCAATAAAATTCAATTCAAGATGGCGGAAAAAATGGCGGATAATTACTAAAAATGCTATTTATAAGCCCTATCAACTAGCATAAGTCTCATTTCTGGGAAAATTTCAGGAGCTCCGTAATATTCTTGAGAAAAATGGCGGATAATGACTAAAAATCCATGTTTTTCACCGTTTTCTCGAAAACTGCTCTAACGATTTACTTCAAATTCATACCATGGATAGATATTCATAAGCACTATCAACTGGCATGAGTCTCATTTCTGGGAAAATTCCATGAGCTCCGTAATATTCTTGAGAAAAATGGCGGATAATGACCAAAAACCATGTTTTTCACGATTTTTTCAAAATAACTTTTTTTTTCAAATTCATACTCTGTATAGTTATTTATCAGCTCTATTAACTGGCATGAGTCTCCTTTCTGGGAAACTAATGGCGGGTCCACCCCATCCTTGAAAAATGGACTTCGTAACCTCCTTCTCGTGCATGAGGTAGGTAGGTAGAGCAGTTCATAAAAAGAACACATAGTCGAGATATTTCATCTGTAGAACAGCTGTTTTGACGACTTTAAAAAAATGACGACTAAAAAAATCATTGAATTTCACAATTTACACAAAGGAAAAAGTACTCTGAAAACAATTATATATACACATATACAAAAGTCTGATCGTAGTTTCGAATATGAGCAAGGAAAGTTGTGTGAGTGTACCACACCAGATTTTTACTTTCCTTGCCCTATTACCATAAGTAAGGAGAGTATTGCTTTCCAAAAATAATTAAGGTACCCCAATTTCAAGTTTTCCATGAGTTTCAAGGTCCCCTGAGTCCAAAAAAAATGGTTTTTGGTTATTGGTCTGTATGTGTGTGTGTGTGTGTGTGTATAAGTGTATGTGCGTCTGTGTACACGATATCTCATCTCCCAGTTAACGGAATGACTTAAAATTTGGAACTTAAGGTCCTTACACTATAAGGATCCGACACGAACAATTTCGATCAAATGCGATTCAAGATGGCGGCTAAAATGGCGAAAATGTTGTCAAAAACAGGGGTTTTCGCGATTTTCTTGAAAACAGCTCCAACGATTTTGATTAAATTCATACCTAGAATAATCATCGATAAGCTGTATTAACTGTCACAAGTCTCATATCTGTGAAAATTTCAGGAGCCACGCCCCATCTATGCAAATTTTGATTTTAGATTCTCAATTATCAGGCTCCAGATACAATTTAAACAACAAATTTTGAGTGAAAGATTGAACATAAGAATCTCTACAATTAATGTTCAGTCACATTTTCACCTAAAATTGAAAATAAGCTCGAAATTCGAGAAAATTCTATTATCCAATTATTGCAAACTGTTGGTAACTGTTGATTCTATTACATGATTCACTATGAAGAGATAGCAGACCTCGTGTGTCTCCAGCGTTATTGCCCTGTCACCAGCAGGCTCAAATCTTTGAATAGTAGACTTGAGATGCGCGGGAACACTAGCGTCAGGTGATCAATTTTCATAACGGGAAGGAAAGTTATGTGAGTGCGCCACACCAGATTTTTCAGATTGGGAACTTCAAACTCTTTTTGAAGTTAGCCTTTTGTCCCAATGCCTTATGAATCATAACAAGTTACAAGAATAAGAACAATTTTTAATGATTGGAATAATGAATTATTGGACCATTTATCATTGAAATTCCATTATTAAAAAATCGTAAACCTGAATTTACATTTCATCTGAACCAGAATATTCTACATCATCTTCATCACTACAGTTTGCAACAGCCTCGCTTTGAAATACACTTGACTCGAAATTCAGTTGTTGAGAATACTCTCAACGCTATATTTTTCTCAAACAGCCTTGTTACTTGCTCTATTGAATTGTAGTGAGGTCCACGTTATAATGGCAGTGTTTGATTAGCAATGGTATTGCTATCCTTGTCTACTAGTAGTTCTGTGAACAGTAGAACTCACGCAGTATTCTCATCCACAAGTACCAGATGTCAACTGTTTTAAATGTTAACAAACTCAGTACACGTTTGAATCTGTATTCCATATGATATAATTCATCCAGTTCCGTGATGATCTTTCTATCTGATGAAAATTAATTTTTTAGAATCAAAAATATTAAGATTTCTCCAGCATTATTTAGTTCATTAGTTTATTCTCATTCACCTATTAAATTATTACTTTCCTTACCATAGGTAATGAAATTATTGCTTTCCAAAAAAAATTAAGATACCCCAATTTCAAGTTTTCCATACGTTTCAAGGTCCCCTGAGTCCAAAAACATGATTTTTGGGTGTTGATCTGTGTGTGTTTATGTGTGTATGTGTGTATGTGTGTGTGTGTGTGTATGTGTGTATGTGTGTATGTGTGTATGTGTGTATGTCTGTGAACACGATAACTCCATTCCTAATTGACCGATTGACTTGATATTTTAAACTTAAGGTCCTTATACCATGAGGACCCGACAATAAGAAATTCAATTCAAGATGGCGGAAAAAATGGTGGATAGTAACTAAAAAAACTATGTTATTCAAGGTTTTCTCGGAAACGGCTCTAACGATTTTCTTCAAATTCATACCATGGATAGCTATTTATAAGCCCTATCAACTGACATGAGTCTCATTTCTGAGAAAATTGCAGGAGCTCCGTAATATTCTTGAGAAAAATGACAGTTACTAAAAAACCATGTTTTCACGATCTTCTCAAAAACGGCTCTAACGATTTTTTTAAAATCCATACCCTGTATAGTTATTTATTAGCTCTATCAACTGACATAAGTCTTTTTCCTGGGGTACTAATGAGGGGTCCACCCATCCTTGAGAAATGGACTTTGTAACCTCCTTCTCGTGCATGAGGTAGGTAGGTACACGGTTTTTACTTTCCTTGCCCTATTACCATAGGTAAGGAAAGTATTGCTTTCCGGAAAAAATTAAGGTACCCCAATTTCTAAATTTCTATACGTTTCAAGGTCCCCTGAGTCAGAAAAAGTGGTTTTTGGGTATTGGTCTGTATGTATGTATGTATGTGTGTGTGTGTGTGTGTGTGTGTGTGTGTGTGTGTGTGTGTGTGTGTGTGTGTGTGTGTGTGTGGTGTGTGTGTGTGTGTATAATTGTATGTGCGTCTGTGTACACGATATCTCATCTCCCAGTTAACGGAATGACTTGAAATTTGGAACGTATAGTCCTTACACTATAAGGATCCGACACGAACAATTTCGGTCAAATGCGATTCATGATGGCGGCTAAAATGGGGAGAATGTTTTAAAAAACAGGGTTTTCCGCGATTTTCTTGAAAACGGCTTCAACGATTTTGATTAAATTCATACCTAGAATAGTCATCGATAAGCTGTATCAACTGCCACAAGTCCCATATCTGTGAAAATTTCAGTAGCCACGCCCCATCTATGCAAATTTTGATTTTAGATTCTCAATTATCAGGCTCCAGATACAATTCAAACAACAAATTTTGAGTGGAAAAGATTGAGCATAAGAATCTCTACAATTAATGTTCAGTAACATTTTCACCTAAAATTGAAAATAAGCTCGATGTTCGAGAAAATAAGATTACTAAATTGCAAACTGTTGGCAACTGTTGATTCTATTAAATCATTCACAATGAAGAAGTGATCCGTGGTCTAGTGGATAGGGTGCTTGCGTAGCAGCACAGAGATCCCGGGTTCAATCCCATTCATAACCAAAAGTTTTTTAACCAGATCACTCCCGTGTTATCGGATGGGCACGTTAAACTGTCGGTCCCCGCTGAAGTATGACAGTCGTAAGGCCCATTGACGGCTTAAATTATATATTCAGGCGGTGGGATTTTCCCGCAAGGGACTCCCCACCAACAAAAGCCATACGAATTTACTTTTTTTATTCACAATGAAGAGATAGCAGACTTCGTGTGTCTGCAGCGTTATTGTCCTGTCACCAGCTGACTTAGATCTTTGTTTATAAGTACATTTGAGATGCGCGGGAACACTAGCGTCAGGTGATCAATTCTCATAACGGCAAGGAAAGTTGTGTGAGTGCGCCACACCAGATTTTTTAGATTGAGAACTTCAAACTCTTTTTGAAGTTAGCCTTTTGTCCCAATGCCTTATGAATCATAACAAGTTACAAGAATAAGAACTATTTTCAATTATTAGAAAAATGAATTATTGAAACATTTATCATTGAAATTTCATTATTAAAAAATCAAAAACCTGAATTTACATTTTATCTGAACCAGAATATTGTTTTTAAAAAGTGTAATGCATGATTTTGTTTTTAAGCACATTGGAATATTTAAAATGTACCGCCATAAAGACCCCACATAATGGCCGCTCCATAAGGACCACGAGTGTGATGACCTGTATTTATAGACATTGGCAGTGAAGAAAGATAGAAGAACAGTGTCGCCTTGCCTTCTATAGAGTAGAAATTCAGATATTTTGAATTATTCAGGAATGTTTAATTTCGTCAAGGTAAAACGTTTTCAAAATTATAGAAATGAGAAAATAAAGCTAATGTTGATAAGCTAGCTGGCTTATGCAGGTATATTTTATTTGATTGTTCACTATTTACTTGATTGCATCGCAATTACGGGTAGCTCGACCAACTCGATTCAGATCAATATTCTATTATATTTTTTATTATTTGGACGAATTATCACTAATGAAATGCGTTCTACAAATGTATCAAGACCTTAGTGGAATAATCATAAGCTCTTATATCACCACCATAATGATAATTTTCATCATCATAATCATTCACCCTCCAGGGATTCAATCCAATCCCGTTCATCCCTTTCCCCCAGGGATTTGTCAACTCCCACTTGCCCGAAAAGTCAAAAGAGGGGTGGCCCAACAATCAACAGATGTACAAAACTCCCTTCTGCCCTTCGGCCCAACTAGGAACTCCTCTCTCCCAACCGTTCCTTTCTCTCTCTTTCTCCCTCTGAAAATTTTTTCCCCTTTTCTATATGCATTCATTCATTTTATATCTATCCATGTTTATTTGTTATATGTGGCACAATTGTTATAAACCAAATATTCGGAGACGAAAGGTTTATTTGTTATAGGTGGTTCAAAAATGTTATAAAAGGAGGATTTTGTGATAAAGATTCAATCAATTTCTCACAGACTCAGGATCCAGTATCTTTATCAGTGAACAATCATATTTCAAACTTGAAGAAAGAAATAGTTTATTTATGTTTGAATGTTAAGGTACTTACAGACCTATGCGTCACGTAGACACGTATTTCACCTCTCATCAGCTGATTACTCCTCCT
>NC_052512.1:30370560-30380560 GCF_014356525.2 Nilaparvata lugens
TCTAGCCATGGGGCTCCGCCCTCTGGACCCCCGACTGGATCGTCTAAAAATGAGATCAGCGGGCTCGCTTTGCTCGCCTGCATGTAGACCTCAGCGGAACCTCTGTACCGAATTTGAACGTATTATGTCAATAATTTGATCTCAAAAAACACCTGTTACTATATCAGCGTATCTTCGACGAACAAATTTCTCCCACCTCAGCTAAACCTGTGTACTTGATTTTTTAAAATATATTTCCATCAGTTATTGAAAAAGGTGAGGAAACGCAGAAAAGCAGAGAAAACGCTGATTATTGCACCCCAGCTGAGCTTCTGTAGTAAATTTGAACATTTTCTGTTCATTTGCTCTCGATAAAGCTGAGAAAGCGCAAAAAACGCTGGAAAACGAAGATTTTGGGTGTATCTTTGGCGTTATTTCAAATTCCTTCTAACACAACATCATTGCACCCCAGCTGAGCTTCTGTGGTAAATTTGAACATTTTCTGTACCGAATTTGAACGTATACTATTATGTCAATTTGATCTCAAAAAACACCTGTTACTATATCGGTGTATCTTTGGCGAAAAAATTCTTCCACCTCAGCTAAACCTGTGTACAGATTGTTTTTAAATATATTTCCATCAATTTATTGAAGAAGGTGAGGAAACGCAGTAAAGCTTAGAAAACGCTAATTTGGGGCGTATCTTTGGCGTTATTTCAAATTCCTTCCAACACAACATTATTGCACCCCAGCTGAGCTTCTTCATATGTACATCATATGTACTGTATTGTTAGTTAACACTACTGTTCAACAATCACCAATCAACAATTATCATCATTGTTAATCATTCATTCCTTGTTCAAATCTTACCGAGCTCCAACACCTGATTGCAATCAAATTCTTATTGATCTCAAGCAGTTGGTGCTAATCAAGATGGTCGAAGCGTCTTCTTCTCTGGAATTACAAAAAGAATAATACAATTATTGATGAACAAATTATTCCAACTCGTCTTTTCGAGATTTTGAATATGCCCTCGAAATTATCTTATCACCAGAGTGCAAAATATTTTATTTTTGGTACTTCCATTTTTCAATTTTCATTTGAAATTTAATTTTTCATTCACTTGTGACTTAATCATTGGTTTCAATTGTAAATTCTGATTCTCAAGAAAAGCAATTTACTGGACTGACTATATTTGAAACAGTTCATCCTTGATTTTTAGAAAAAATCACTGTGGTGATAAGATAATTTCGCGGGAATATTCAAAATCTCAAAAAGACGAGTTGAAATAATTTTTTGATCAAGAATTGTATTATTCTTTTTGTAATTTAAGAGAAGAAGTCGCTTCGACCATCTTGATTAGCACCAACTGCTTGAGATCAATAAGATTTTGATTGCAATAAGATTTTGTTTTGTGGGTTGTCAAAGCTCCATTTGAAAGGGAAACTATTCAACTTATTCTATCTTTTAGTAAAAAAACAATGACCATCCATCCATGTATCATCTTCTATACATACTATAATAAAGTAAAGAACTGGATTATAAACGTAGCCTATACAGGTGTAGGGAAATTTTGTTTGACGCATTATCACGTCAGAACTACTGGACTGATTAACTTGAAATTTTGCATATAGATTTTTGCTTAACCGGGGGTGGTTATAGACCAATTTTAAATTCTTCAAGATTTGATTACATCAAGTTTTCAGTTTGTCAAGTTTCCAATTATTTGTCATGCTTCCAGTTTGTATGGAAGCAGCAGAAGATTTCTCTTAAAAGAGAAATTAGAAGCTAGGTATGATTGGGGATCCTTTTCGAATGATAAAACAGGTTTTCCGTCACACCCAAAATTTTTCCGCCATTTTGAATCATACTTCTTTTTTCAATTGAAAGGTGGTCATACTGACTTACTTGAAATGCAGCATATAAATTCTTAATCAACCGAGAATTCTTATAGGCCTATTTTGAATTCTTCTAGATTTCATTACATCAAGTTTTAAGGAAGACCCTTGCGAAGCACGGGTTACCTGCTAGTATTAAAAATAAGAGCGTATAATTAATTGATTATCTATCTCTATTGAAGCTCTAAATAATTGAATTGAATAAAATTGCTGGAATGATCTTTCTAGACTTCATTCATTTTATTGAGGACTTGAAGAGTCTCCTTCATTTATGAAAGATATGGAAGGACCATCTTGAAATATGAAATACAGAGTGGTGCAAAAATATGGGAAAGTTTTGATGTGATGTTGGCAGAATTAAGAGGGTCAAAGTTACGCGATTAGCATGGCAAGTTGTACACTGGAGACACTGGAGTGTTCATTGGAGATTCATTATCCATGTAACAGTAGACCGTTCAAGAAAGTGTACTGTTAATTGACTCAATATATAATATCTCTATAGACTAATTTTTGGAGGTCAAGTTTTTACACAGCTTTTCCTGTAAAAAAGGTTGAATCCTCAAGTTTACTGTCATAACAGTTATATGGACGTACATAAAAATTGATTGTTTTCAATTCAGTTACTATAGTAATTTCTATGTTTTATATTGATCTTATAAGTATTTATTTATTGTAATTGTACTTGACGTTGTTGAACAGATTATATTTTTGTAACGACATTAGGACAATGAATTACTTTGATTTCGTTTGACTTACGAAATAACTATAACAGGATGGTAACGGTCTTCGGCTTCCTCTCTATTGTTATTATTCCGTAATCCATTTCATTTGGGTTGAGCTCTTGAATGTGTATATATCATGCAAATAGCTATGGAGTGCACAGCTTCATTCTTTTTATTTTTAATTCAATTTTGTCCAGCTTAATAGCATCACGGATCTCTCACTCACTAGTCTACTTGTTATTATATTTACAGTCACAATATACGAAGTGAAATAAACTAATTATTGACCGAGCGAAGTGATGTCTAAGATTCAAGTCGACGGTTTGGCATTTCTCTTCGTGTTCAAATGTTTATATGTTGAGCATTCACAGCGAAACGCAGCAATAGATTTTCATGAAATTTGACAGATATGTCCTTTTTGAATTTCGCGTCGACGTATACATAAGGTTTTTTTTAAATTTTGCATTTTAAAGATAATATGAAAGGAAAAGGAGTTTTATTCGAACACCAATATTAACATCAAATTCAGACTATACAATTATTCATCATAAATCAGCTAGCTGTCTAGTGGACTAGAATACTAACCGTTCAAAAATATCGAACATCTCGAAAATGTTCGGTGCATTCGGTCCATTCCATCAATGTTAGAAGACAGTTTTGTCTACTAACTTTTTCTTTCCATAAGCTGAGACCATGATTCTAGTTTGGAGTTATTGATAGAAAACATTTTTTCTACATTTTTCTTTTTAATCTGATGATTGAAATTGCAACAAATATTATTGAAAAGAAATTGCAACAAATATTATTGAAAAGAAATAGATTTCTTAAATCATGAAAGGTCAGTAATGGAGTTTGTAGGGAATCAGCATAATAGTAGTTTATTTTTTCAATTTCAACACACCGATTTTTTGCCAACACAACACAGAATGTTCTCTGATTGGTTGATTGGATTGGCGTATCGACGGCAGCCAGACCTGATAACAGCGCTCACACTCACATTCCTGGACGACAAGTCACGGTACGATAGAACAGAAAGCTCCATATATATTTGGGATTTTTTCTAGACATTTTTAATTGATAAATTATTCATTAATTTTTGAGGAAAAATAACAACAAATCAATGTAACTTACTGAGCGCGAGGTCTAATGTTCACAGAACAACTAGTTTATATACAGTCAGCACTGTGGACGAATGTATCCATTCATCAGAAGACTGGAAGTGAGGGAAATAGTATGAAATAGAGTGAAAAGTTTAAAATATGATATAAAAATTATTATCTATTACAATAACTAAGTTATTATGATGTAAAACTTTTGTGGGTAGCCTGCTGTAAGGATATGTTGAGATATTTTTGAGCCTCGAATGCCAAGCTCAAGATTTTATTACTTCAGATTAATTCAAACACTCAATGGAATTATCGAATGTGCATCCATTCATCAAGAGATTGAAAGTGAGTAAAAAGTCCAAGTAGATAGAAAATACCGAAGGATAACACAATAAAAAAGGATCATGACTGATTACAATAGAATATTGTGATGCAAAACTGTTGTAAATATATTATTCACATGAAAATTAAAAATAATGTAGCCTATTCAGAAGAATGGGTATATGCAAAAAAATACATGTTATGGTATTATACATAGGCCTACTGATTAATTTCATGTTGATCAAGTATAAATATTTATTAAAAGATCATTCATTTTGATCCTATTTATTTATTTTTGTATTGGAGTTTTTTTATTGGAAATTTCTATTGATACTCGCTGGCAGCACTCTAAACTTTGGTTTTGCAAGCATTACCCATGTGTTATTTAGATTATCGAAATATTACTTTTCGTGTGTGATTGCAACGTCACGTCTGAAACTGAGCTGTCACCTGTGAGCTGAGAAAACCGTAAATTATGCTGAAAATGAACTGACTGCTGAATCATCAGTTCACTGAGAGTTCAAGGCCAAAGCAATAGCAGTTACTTCGAGTAGTGGATGCAAAATAATTGCACATTAAAGCCACAAAACGAGGAGGTTTTTGTGTACACTTTAAACATACTATCCGGGGAGAAATGGGATTTGTAGATTGATGAATAATTTTTTTTTGAATTCGATCAATTGATACTTTCATCATTACATTGCTGATGAGATGATAACGCCAATGACCAAGATACTATTTTTTATTATTACAATACATTCATTGCAAATCAAGGAGAGGATTCGTCTATACAATTTGGGACTAGATAAGTTTCACTTTTTCAATAACCAAAAAACAAAGCACGGTAACCCTTGAAGATAGAATATTGGAATGAGATATTATACTTTTTTGTTTTGAAAGATCATAATTAGACAGTGTTGTTGAACATAAGTGTTTGGTAAGGCATCAAATTCTCGATAAATTTATCAATCATTCACAAAAATTCATTTATTTATTTTGCCAGAGGCTTTGTTTTGACATTAATGTCAATAGATTAGAAATGGAGATCAAATTTCTACTTGAACCTATATTATATTAGACTTATCAAGGATGCCTCAATTGAAAGATCATTTCCAGCCCTCTCCCAACTTTTTATTCATGTGAAGATTTCCTCGCGACAGCCAAGACGACAAACCGCTACTCTAACCCCAACCATTCTCGAGTGAATCGACTAAAAAAGGCTTAGTTTAAATATCAGCTGCAACATAGATAGCAACAATGAAGTTGTTCAGATTAGCACTGAACTTCTCTTAAGGCCCCCTTTCACGACAGAGCCAACGGAGCCAAATTCAAAAAACATATCCTCTGATTAGCTGATTCTCACCAACAGCTGTTTCTTAGCCAATTGGAGGATATGTTCTGTGGATTTGGTTCTGTCGTGAATGTGGGCCTTTAGAGAAGTTTCATTTCATTATAACTTTTCATCTATGTTACAAATCTCAATAGGCTTCTTTCTCTATATACAAGATATATAAGATATATAAATAGAGAGAACGTGGGTGGCTCGTTGGAGTAGGTCAGTGGTTCTCAAACTTTTTTTTCGAGCCCTACCTGCATAATTCAGCTGTAAGCCGGGCCCCCCTACATGTATAAGCATAGACTACTGTGCATGTTGTACATATACGTATACGTACGTATATTACCTACATATTTTACACTCAATATTTATTTAGTTGAGTTCAGCACATATACATAACCCAATGGGGCGATAGTCTCAATCATAATAAAACAACTAATTCTATAAAAACAATAAATTATCATTTATTCAGGTACTATCAACATATTTGTTATTTTTGTTGCAATTGAACAATAAAAACGGCCTAAGTGTGAATGATGAGCTCGTTTTTTTCGCACAGAGTTTATTGAAACGAGGTGTCAGCTCTGATAACGCTACTCTAAGTTCCTGGGTCACAACCAGTCTTCATCTATATTTACTTTTCATGGAAGTTAGAGCAGTAAACCCAGTTTCACACGAAGAAATTGTCGCAAATGGAGTCAATATCTTCAATACATTATCACTCAAAATTTGGTGTTTCATTTGCACACCAATCCAGAAGAATGTGAGAGAATATTCTTCAAACTTCATTTTAAGCGCAGTCACCTTGAAGATCAATGAGGTTTTCTTCACTCATTGATAGAGAATTTAAATGGGTTTTGAATCCATGCCAAACCATTCAAGTTTATATTTATATTGAATAAACAAATTATATTTATATTTATTGTCAGATATCGGCCTCCGTTGAAGCGTCATGTGTCATGATCTTACTCCAAAGGGGGGGACACGAAATTATATAATTGGAACTATATGACAATAAATTAGAATTATAATTGTTCGGTCTTGAGTAAGGTTTCCTTGTATGGTAGGTCTTACCTTGTGTTGGCGAATGCTGCAGCTTAATTTGCTCCGTAGAGAAGGGGGGACGTACAATAAAAAAAAAGTAATTGATATTTAAAATGGTCAGATCAAAAAGAATAATTGAACAGTTGTAATATTTGAGGTTATGATTCAATGATAGATATTTGCAGGTTAGGTTGATCAATCTTTGTTTAATCGGATTGTCGATATCACTTAAATCGGAGTATCGAAGCAGAATGGCTGGTGTGTAGATAGAACAGATTGAAAAAGTTAACTTGCTCAATAAAGAGGTTGGCGGTCTACAAAGGTAGCCGAAGTAAGGGACCTGAATTTCTAACTTAATATGGTAAGGTGGAATTAAATTCAATTTAATAATAAAATGCAGTTCAACTTGAACCTGCTGAAAATAAATTCTGCTGTCACTACGATCAGACAGAGATAGTGATTTTGGAGTGAACCTTTTCTCCAAATGATGACGAATATATCCAGAATCCAATAATTGTGCCGTAATTTGGAAAGATGTTAGACCGTACAAACAACAGATAGAATGGCAAATCCATGCGAACCAGGTCTCTGATAAGTACTATAGGTTGTATGAGAGCAAAGTGCTGAACCAAAATAGTAAATATTTCGAGTACCGAGTTTAATTCTAATGCTGTTTAAACGATCTACTACCTCTCTTTGCGATGTTGGTCGGCTAATAATGTAGGATTCACTTCACCTCGGTGGGGTAGGCTAGTGGAAGTCGATTTATTATTTGATTCTGCGGGATACCCTCAAGGACAGAATTTGTTACTTGATAAGAAAATCAACCACCAGAAGAAATAATGATCTAATGATAGATATTATACTCGCTACTGTCTGACTATTGCAAAACAGGATGTGTCCTGAATGATCAATGTGTGTCAGTCGAGAAAGAACGAATTTGGAGGTATAATGAAGTAAATCCAGTTTAATAAAACGGTAAAATGGATATTTTCTGAAGAATGTATTTTTACAACAAATATTGAATAAATTGATAAACAGATTATGTAAATAATAGCTTTCAAATAGATACAGAATGAAGATTGGTTGACAACAGATTTGAATCTTTAAATTATAAATATTATATAAAAAGTTCGGTACTCTTCAATTAAACAGAATAAAATGGATAATAGCCCTTAGAAAAGGGTCATAAACTGAACTAGTTAAACAAGAAAAAACAAGTTAATATTAAATGGTGATTCAGAGAATAGAACAAATTAATAATTAAAATTACTCTCAGGGTGTGGTTTCGCCTAAGGAAAATAGACCTTTTGGCTAAGTACAGCGTGGACAGTTAGATTTATTTAATACTATAAAATTTAATTATGATAAATTTTGTACCCTTAAAACTACAGTCATGACTTTTCCAAATGGACGAATTTATACGCTGTACAATTTTCGCAGATTTATGGGGATCCCCTTTTATATATTCGAATAACTTACGTAGACTTTTGTTTCCGTTTTTTGGTTTTTCGAAATATATTCGGCCGTAGAATATATCGTTCCGGCTGGGTCCTTCCACGTGGCGAAAAATGTTGAACAGACTTCACTGATATAATTTCGGGGTTTATTTAAATGAAATTTAAAATCTTAATATCACAACTATTATAGGAACTTTGGAACAACTTTTAAAAAACAGAAAAACGAAGATTAAGTTACATTAAACAGAAATTAAAGCTTTTGAACAATTAGGTACGTGGACTAGGTCTGCATCCTACCGATGATCCTTGCAAAATGGCCTCGAGTCTTCCTCTTCTAATTTTCACTTCAATTTCTCCTCCAAATTTTATCTTGCCAAATTTACATATTAATTCGGGATTGGTCCGATTCTGTGACGTAACCAATACGCCGAATGGGTGGTGTCACTGTGTCCAACTTTAAAGCTTTTAAAATAGGGTGAAATTCCTGATTTGAAGTTGTTCCAAATTATCATATAGTTTTTTATAATTATAATAATACCCAACATAAATAATAGAATTCGTCTATGATGATATGCTTTCAAATTGGCTTCAATGGACAGCTAATGATTATAGAACATAGACATGCTTGTATAACATAAAGTAGACATAATATAAGAATATATATGTTTATAACAATAACGAACATCATAATAAATAGATATTTCTTCCTATTTTTTTGTTTATATTGTTTTTTATATGCTAGAATATCGACCCTCAAACGTTATATATGGCTAAGCTAATTTGTTCATATATTTTTAACAAGTATATTTTTTTGTAGTTCAAATAAATAAATATTTGGGCTTATTTGGCCTAGAAACGAAAGTATAAAAATGAAAAATTTAATAATATATGATTTCTATGATCGATCTTTAGTTGAACTGCCTTCTCAATTTGCTACTTGTTAATGAGCTAGCCTTGGTTTGTTTTAGGGTTATGTTTTCGTTTCGAAACTAACCTTCAAATATAACTTTACTGTTCCAATCCATAGGCATATAAACATGTACGGTTTTTTCCATTGACTAATTTTTCGGAAGGCATACAATTACAGATTCATTTATTTCCTTCTTTGTAAGTTAGATAATGGTCGTCTATTCACCTCAGATAAGATTGTATTGTTTCTACGGTGATAGAAACTATTCCGTTCTTGTACTAGCCTATGAACAAATTTATTCTGTATTTTGAGGACTGTACAATCATTGGTACATCACATTATACAAATATTTTCCGAAACTACTTTTGAGGATTTCTAAATTTTCAAAAACGTATTTCTTCTCATTGGCTGGAGTTAGATACATTTGTATGGAATGTTGAAATTTCTTTAGTGATAATCTTAAGATTAGGAAATCGCTCCAAGTTGTCACTTTCGTAACCGCACTCGTACAAACTTAGCTTCTTCACAAAGCTTTCCATCATTCCAGTCCATTGCAGAATGTTTGCATCTTTTCTCTGCAAAGACTTGGCTAGGACATATATTTCCTCAAAGATATCCACCATGCATGCTAATTGCAGCAAAATATCTGAGTTGGTGAAAAACTTTGAGTTTTGGTGGTTTTTCCCAAGCAAAAGTGTAAGGACTTCATGTCTGAGCTCAAATATTCTACTTAAAGCCTTAACTTTTGATAGCAGCGAGCTTCAGTAAGAAACAGTAGAGCTGTGTGTTCTGAGCCCATGTCTTTATTTGAATTGGATAATCTTCTTCAATATAATTGTTAAGATCTCATAATGATCTTAACAACCCATAACTCGCTTATTGGACCACTTGAAAATTTCAGTTTTTCTCACTCTTATAATGATCTTAACAATTATATTGGAAAATATTATCCAATTTGAATAATAAAAAAAGTGTACTGAACAGCCCTAATGAGATTGACTGTTTCAACGACCACATGTAAAACTCCATCAAGAGTTCAAGAGTCATGCATTTTGTAGCTAAAGTAGCCTCCCTATGAATTATACAGTGTGTCCATCTAGCTTCTGGTGCTACCTTTTTGATCAACCCTCGAAGTCCAGTGTACTTTCCTGACATAGCCCGAGCTCCATCTGTACAAATTCCTTCACATTTGCTACAATACATGTCAATGTCCTTCAATAATGT